>NW_025952694.1:0-19000 GCF_023119035.1 Salvia hispanica | reverse complement strand
TTCTTTTTAATTGTCTGGAAGTAGTTTCGTCATTTACCATGTCTTAGAAGTGAAAATAATGCCTACTATTTTATACAACTACAATAAATATGATTCTAATAATAATTCAACTCGACGCGTATATAGAGATAGTATTTATGGAGAGTTTGGGGTTATAGAGATTATTAATGCAGTGAGAAAAGAAAAGTGGAACTTGATGTGGTTGGTTTGTCTCTCTTTGCTTTCGTGATATGTGAATTTCTAAATCTATCTCTCTCAACCCTAGACAAAAGTCACCATGGACCACTTTTGAGTTTTATTACCTTATTATTGCCAATTGTACATTTGTGTTTTATTTATATTTATTATTTTACACACATAATCATCATCATTACTAAAACAAAGTATTTACTCTAAACAAAGTAACTGGACTTTATGTACAATTATTTTTGTATAGCAATTTATATGTGTAATGTGTATGTGTTAGATGTAAATTATACTCCTATATTTATGCAATGACTTATTGAAATCAAATATTACTAGTTACTACTCGTACTCGAGTATTTAATTTAATATTTTATAAATTGAAATGACAGAATACGGTGGTGTACGGTTGTACATTTATAGATGATTTTTCCTATAGGTAGACTGTTTAAGTGTAGTGAAAAGACTGGAATTAATGAATGGGAGTTGTTAAAATCGCTTTATTGTGGGATTTGTCAATCAAGTTGTGAGAAACCCAAAAGCTGAATTCGATCTATAAGTCAGCTAAATTGAGATTCTGATGTCGTTTTTTTTAATTAATAAGAAAGAAAAAGAAAAAGAAATATAAGACATTCTACTTTTATTAATTATTTAATTAATTTCCACCGAATGGGAGTGCTATCATAAAAGTTGTATAAAAACCAAAAAATTTTTCCCCTTTTTTTCCTTAAATAGAGACCACATTTGCTATAGTTTGCACAAAAAAAAAAAATATCTCTTTCCTCCTCCTTAACTTTTTGAAAAAATTTTTCATATTTTTAAGTTTCTTTGTTTTTCTATGGATGATGAGAGTAATATATTCTCCGTTCCCCAAAATTTCTACCCTTTCCCCCAAAACTAAACCCCCCCAAAATTTTAATCCTTTTCAAGATTATTTCCCTTTTTGATGTTTTTCCCAAAATTCCTTTTAAATTAAATTCTTTAAAAACCAACTTAAAAAGGTCATTCACCCCAACTTGAGTGTTTCAAACCCCCCATGATTGGAGTGAGCAAAAAACATGTCATTAATGTTTGGGTTATTTTTTCCGTGGCAGGGTTTCCAATTGTTGGCCCCAACCAAACAATCCCTCAGGAAAAAGGGTTCGTCAAAAATAAAGGCGAAAAAGAAAACCAGGAAGGGCCCCCAAAAGGTTTAAAGGTCTTGAGACAAGCCTAAAACGCCCAAACAAAATTCAATGTTTGTTTAATACAAAAACCCACATGATGGAAGTACCAAGTCAATCTAAAAGAGGACTTGGGAAACCCCGCCAACAACCGTGTGGGAAAAATTTCTCCCATAAGGTGTTTGAGGAGGTGATAAGAATTAACCCAAATGGGAATTAAAATTTGAATGGGCCCGGGTTCCCCCCAACCCTTCCCCGGGGATGAAGATTTTTCCTTGAAGAAAGTGGGAAAAAGGTCGAGGACTAGTGAGGAAGGAGGACCTAAAATTTGACTCCTTCCCAGTCGTTTCAACTTTTGGGCCCTAAAGAGACCAAGCAAAATAAGGCTAAAAGAAGAGGCAAAAAAGGGTTGCAACGTCTTCATATACAATCCCTAATGATTTCCCCAAAGTTTGCGTAAAAAATGGGGAAGTTAAAACGGAAAGGGAATGTGATATTCGAACGGAAGATCAAAGCTGACTAGTGATATTAAGGGGGGAAATTTAAGGGCCCATTTACCCTTTAACCCCCTTGAGGGGTGGGAGGGACTTAATTTTGGAAGAAACGTTAAAAAACGTCTAAAGCCCATTTTTGGGGGAAATTTGGGATCATTTTTACCCTTTTTCAATGTATTTTTTTAATTATGCAAATTTAAACCGTTCTTAACTTAAATTTAAAAATTTGTTTAGAAATGTAATCTTTAATTTATGTTCCATGAAATTTTCCCAGTTTTATGTGATAAGCCCTTTAATCAAAGTATGCCCTAAATGACATTCCCAAATTGGGGTAACCCAATGACACCCCAAAGATAATGTAAAAGTGGTAACTATAAAAGTTTTTTCATAAAAATTTGGGGGAACCCAGAAAACCCCCTGACCACGAAAAATCAAAGTTTTTAAAAATGAAAGAAAATTTTCATCCCAAATGGGGGGAATTTTGACTCCCTTTGGACCCAAAAAATAAAGTTTTCCCAAAAATTTCCCGGTTTTTTTTCCCAAGTGGTGGTGGAACCCAATGAAAACCCCTGGGACCCCAAAAATAAAAGTTTTTGGGTTTACGAAAAAAGATTTTCCCAAATTGGGGGAATTTAAACGAAAATTAGCGAAAAAATAAAGTTTTCGTAATGAAAGGCTTTTTCTATCCGCGGGTGGTGGAACCCCGGTCCCGTGATCAGAAAATCAAAATGTAAGAAAAGCCATTTTCATCGGTGGGGGAACCCAGGAAAACCCATTGAAAAAAAATCAAAGTTGATTACGAAAAGCATTTTTAAGGGGTTGGGGGAAAGTCCGGGAAAACCCCATGTGATCACAAATGATAGTAGTGGAACCCTATTTTCAAAAAATTTAAATTTTCTATATATTTTTACTTATATCTTGAAAATTATACACAAATCCTCTCCCCGATTATTGAGCCCCTTTTTCCCAAAAAAAGTCTAAGTTTAATTTTGAAGCTTTAATTTTTTGGACAATGGGGTGGGAAGAAAAATTGTTGAACAAAATGGAAAAATTTGATCAACTAATCGAGGATATTATTTAAACAACCTTTCCCTTCCCCAACCTAAAACCGACGGCCAAAAGGAAAGGAGATACATTGGGAAAAGGGAAAGCGAAGAGGGGCATGATATTATTTTGAAAGGGTTTTTTTTTAAGATCCCAAACCCCCCCTCCAGGGTATTTTTAAAAAAGTATCCAAAAAAAAAACCTTTTTTAAAAATAATGAAAACTTTCAACCCACAACTTTTTTTTTCGGCGTGATTTCCGGCCCACTTGGTATGTCTGAATTCGGGAAAAGTCGGATGAGGATGTTGGCCCACGGGGGGGGGCCACCCGAAGTTTGAGAATGAGCGCACAACTCATTCCAAAATTTTATAAGTTCAAGGGGAATTTTAACTTCCGGGGATGATGCCAAAGCCCCCGAAGAAGACTTGGCAAGAAATTCGCATATTGGAGAACAACGTGGTTTCCCGGGATTACGGGAGTATTGGGGCATCGGGGGAAAGGAAAAAGTTCCCCCCGCATTGGGGAAAAATATCCCTTGGGAAAAAGGGAATCAAAAAATTTACCGAAACGTGGGATCCAAAAATTTTTTTGGATATGGCATGCTTTTTAACTCCCAAATTGAGAAATGATATTAAGGGTTGATCAATCTCCGGTTTTTTTATGATATTTTTGGGAAAGGGGGACCGAAGGTCAAATTTCATAGTAAATGGCCGGAAAAAAATATGGGATATTATCTCCCCATGGCATATATCCCCAAAGGGCGGGTTTTCAAATCTATACCGGTCCCAAAAAGATGAGGCCCAAGTTGTTTCTTTTGACATCAAAGTCCGCGAAAAAAAATGAACGAGTTTTTTTTTGCAAGTCGTTTGCTTTTTTCAAATGTCCCTTCTTATTTGGGATCGTGATATTATGGGGAAGATAATGATTGCTTGCATAATCTTACTTTTGATAGTGGAAGACGAAAAAACTATTGAACTATTTGGGTCCAAAAAGAATTTTTTCAAGATCGACTTGGGCAAAGTAGTCGGGGAATGGAGATGGAGATGCGAATAATGATTTAATATTCTAAGAAAAGAATTGAAATCTAGTTTAAAATGAAAAACAAAGCCCAAATTCAAAAACCAAAAATTTCCGGCTTCTGGACGATTTGGTTGAGCATATATGGGCAAAATTCGGCAATTGCAATTGAATGTCTAGTTTTCATCTTATGTATGAGCACCAATTATGTATTTTAAATTTTATATTTCAATTATTGTAATGTATATTTTTTTTTGTTTGTTTTTATAATTTTTAGTTTGTCATTTATTACGTTTTTCTATAAATTTACAATAATAAGTATTTCATGTATTAATAATATTATTAAAAAATAATATAAAAATAAATATATAATAGTGTGGTTGGGTGGTTGGGGTGGTCATTGATAAACCATGAAAATGTGGGTGGTTGGGTTGGATAAATATTGATGATGTGGAAGATGATGTGGAGGAGATAGAAATAAATCTATCCAAATTTTCTATCTCTAAAAACTTTTCAGTTATGGATGATTTGTGGAATCAAGCATGGGATTCTTTGATTCAAGAGGTGCAGAGGGAGGCCGACGAGGAGGCGGCGGCGGGCGATCCCTCGTGAGATTCGTCATCGTCGGACAATCCCACGAGACCATGTCGGAGCGGCTGAGCGGCTTCTGGCCGACTACTTTAGCGATGAGCCTCGTTACCCGGCTGAGATTTTTCGTCGGCGTTTCAGAATGTCCCGACCGCTATTTACCCATATAGCGACGACATTGGCGGACCGGTTCGAGTGCTTCACGCTCCGGAGTGATTGCACCGGCCGGATCGGTCTGTCTACTTTGCAGAAATGCACCTCTGCAATTAGGCAGCTTGTCTATGCCGGACCAGCTGATATGTTCGACGAATACCTACAGATGGGTGAGACGACTAGTCTAAATGTGCTCCGGCAGTTTTGTAAGGGCATTCGGCAAGTCTTTGGTCCGGAGTTCCTACGAAAGCCAACCCCTGATGAGTGCCAGAGACTGCTAGATATGCACGGTGCGGTGCACAGTTTCCCAGGGATGATGGGCAGCATTGATTGCATGCATTGGGAGTGGAAAAACTGCCCGGTGGCGTGGAAAGGCCAGTTCACTACCGGTTTCAAGCAGAAACATCCGTCGATGATCCTCGAAGCCGTTGCTGACTACCGTTTGCGGATCTGGCATGCATATTTTGGTGTTGCAGGTTCGAACAACGACATCAACGTTCTGCAGTCGTCGCCTATCTTCAATGATGAGTGCCGGGGAGAGGTCCAGAGATCAGTTTTGTAGCAAACGGCACGCAGTATCGCAGGGGATACTATTTGGCAGATGGAATATACCCTCGTTGGCCCGTATTCGTCAAGACACTTCGGCAACCGGCTGGAGCGAAGAGACAATATTTTGCGCGCAAACAAGAGGCCGCTAGGAAAGATGTTGAGCGAGCTTTTGGTGTGCTCCAAGCGCGATGGGCCATTCTACGCTGCCCGGCACGAGTGTGGCACGAAGATGATGTCGCGGATATCATGGTAGCGTGTATCATATTGCACAATATGATAATAGAAGATGAAGGATTTGCTGCAGAACGTTGGGCGCCGGAAGATGGTGCAAGTACAAGTCACGGTGTTGCCTCCGCGCCGATACAGATGGGTGTACCACGTAGTAATGAATATCTGATCCAACGTTTCGCTGATATACGCAGGAGCACAGCACATGACCAACTCCAGGTCGATTTGATTGAAGAGATCTGGGCACGTAGGGGAGGCGGCGTAGCATGAACAACATGTGTGATTTCCGTAGATCAAATTTTCGTTGTAATTTTCCTCTCACTTTAATCCGACGAAAATTTAGTTTTCAATTTTAATTTTATTGCACTAGCCGTTTATCTCGAATTATTTTTAGTCCGATAATTTGTAATTGAATTAAAATATACAACAAGAAAAATAAAGTGAAAGTTTTCCACTAAAAAGTGTCCACTATTGCTGCGGACACTTTTTTTTGTGGCTGTGGACAAATAAAATGGGGCTATGGACAAAAAAAAAAGTTGTCCACCAAAAGTTGTCCACCTATAGTGGATGCTCTTACTCTCTCTTACTTTTTTCTATCTTCATCTCTCTACCTTTTTCATTTTCCATTTTATTCTTTCTTTACTTAACTCACCAAACCCAATTTTTCTTAATCTCCGTGCTGAAAAGTTTTGCCTCCATTACTATGAAATGGAGGGAGTATAAAACAATTGATTGAGTAGTTGATATTGTGAGTTAAATATGCCCATTTTATTGGTGAATATTCCTACTCATATGGACCATACTTTATAAATCAAAGGGACAAATTTATGGGTGAATTAAAAAGAAAGTTATATGGCAATTTTTTTTATATAAAAAAAATCGAATAATAATTCCGATTATAATTACACTCCAATTAATCCAAAAACCAATGATTAGAAGATGAAATATATACATGTGAGATTGGGAAAATGGAAAATAAAAATAAAATTTAGAGAGTGTCTAATCAGTGTCGGGTGATAGCCGGACAGATAGCGGCGCGTGAGCATCGAGACGCCGCTCGTGTTTAGCCGTTTGAAGCCACTCACCCTTTTTATTTTCTCATTTTTTTTATTCTTTCCATATCTATAGCAATATAGGTCGTGGGATTCTGTCACTTGTCACTTCACTCAATTACCCATTTATTTCCTCAAGATATTTTCTTATTTTTCTATTTTGAGAAATTGGTTTGATGCAAAAAATTGGACAAGTAGATATTGAAAGAGCGTTGGGATAATAGTTTAGAGAACTAACTTTCAACGTAGAAATGAACTCACAAAACTTATTCATAATCCAATATTTCTCATGCATGTTTCCATTTTGGGATAGTCGTTTCGATTGTGACATTTGTTTTCGTTTAGAACAACTTTAGTATATAAATTTTAATAAATAATATTGTAGTAGTAGTATATTTTATTCACACATTTTCAAGCCACTTTTTGACTTTTGTATGTCCTAAAGTTTTGAATCATGAAATAATCTACAATGCTGATTTTCAGTACATGAATTCGATTCTATGCAAAGATTAGTTACAATTTAAATGATTTAATCCAGAAATGAAAAACATTTACAATACAAAATTATTGTATTTTACGTACTATATCCATTTACACTCCGTTTTATGTTTATAAACACTACAAAAGAAGTCTTTTTCGAGCACTAAAGTGGTCGGGAATATCAAATGAGATCAGAAAATGTAATTTCTGTACATTTGTGAGCATCATATTAGCTTGGGAAATTGTCATAATTTGCGAGTACATGGTGTGCTCGAAAATAGGAAGTCGAAAAATGAGAGCTTTTTTATGTAGTAAAACTCATTTTTTTCTCTGTTTCCATTCAACAAAGTTTGATAATTCCACAGTTACCATATAAAAAGAAGTTAATTTATGTAGACAAACGGCTCTACAGGATTATGGATTTATGGGGCCATAGGTAAACCACTTTTCCCTTTATAAAAAGAAACACATTTTCACTCTACCATCATTCCCACCCATGGTAAATCATATGGGCATCATTTCGTGTAAATTCAATTATAGAAAAAATGATTGGGTAATCGTAATAATTTTGGTCTTTTGTGTAGGCAGATGTGGGTCCCTAATATTCTTTATAATTGTCTTCTACTATTTGGCTAAGTTCATGGAGGTATATGTATATATGCTATGATAGCATATGTAGGTGTCCCACAAAATGCAATTTAGAAATTTAGACATACTTTTTGGATGTATATTTCAACCATTGTAGATTGATAGTCGTGCAGCAACTCCTTTAGTTTCTTTTCCCTTTTTTTGGGGTGTTGAAAATTGAAAGTAGTTTCATTCAATATTTCTAAAGTTTGATAGTATGACATTATCTCTACCTTGTAATTTATTTTAATCTTATTCTTACTGCTCAAGATATGATAAGTATCCACGCACAATACTACTACAATAGTACATGAGCAATAAAAAAGGGGAAGTTGTGGAAATATGATGGTGTTTGGTCAAATTCGTATTCGTTTGCAACTTTCAAAATCAGTTTGAAAAATCACGAGTTTAGATTTATCTGTAATTATTCTAGGGTAGATTTTTTTGATGAACCTAATATGGGGGCAGGAAAATCATACATGAACGTCAACGCCGATGAATTAACCGACTAATAAAAAAACATTGTCATCTGGTTGAAAAACAAACGCGATATATTGCATAAGGATGACCTCATTTTTTTCTCAACGAGATAATTGCGAACATATCAAAACTTCATAGTTTTTTTAGCGGAATTTTTAAAGTTGCGAGATAGACAAAAACTTGACCAAACCTCATGATTTTTAAGCAATTTTCCATAAAAACATAAGCCTGCTACAACTATTGGGCTATTAATGGAGTACTTCATTCTAGATTATGGAGTATATTAATATTGTAAGTATATAACTCTAATACATGACATAAACATAGTAGTAATATCATAAAAGACACAGCAAACAGTTAGCATGAATGATGACTACACATCGCAAAAATGAGTTTTCAACCAAGTGATCAGTGTGGCAAAGCATTATTATGAATAATGACATTTAAACGTAAAGAAAAGTCTCAAAATGATGACACATGAATTCTATGCGAACGAAGCCTCAATGTTACTAGCACATTTGATGCTTATTTACTTACATCGTCGAATCCACTTCTACATAACACCATTCTCTTTCATGCAAAGCACAGATAAAGAGTAATCACATGAAGATGTGTTACCGGTAGTTCATAGGTTGAAGAGTGCTGGTATTCATGGCCCTCACGAGCTCCTCCTCCTCGGTGAGAGTGTGGCGGAAGTGGCAGCGATGGCCGTAGGGGCAAGGGACGCCGTTCAAGACCATGCGGCAGACCTCAGTCTTGTAACGAGGGTGGCGGAGGACTGGTCGGAGTTCAGCAATGCCATGAGCAAACTGGCAGTTAGCTCCGTAAGGGCAGGCTCCGGTCTGTTGCCATTTGTTGCACGTCTTGAACATCCCCCTGTTTTTCCCCTTCGGGTTCCCCCCCTTTGCTCCCCTTACCCCCTTTTTCCATATCCTTTGCCATCCATAGCAAAACCAGAAGACTAAATGAGCTTAATCTCTACTACTCTACTACTCTATTTATTTCGATATTTTTCCTAAAAGTAAACCTTTAAAGGTTTGAATCCAAACCAAAACTGGCTAGATAAAAAAGATGAATGGGGGTGATACAGGGGAAAAAGGCATTCTTAGTTCAAGAATGGAAATAGGGGATAACTTGCTTCCCTTTCTTATTGGTCAATTTGTTAAGATCGCTCCTTTTACCACCTTTAAATACCCCTTTTTGCTGCATTCATAGCAAACAGAGAAAAAAGGGGCCTTCCCCAATATATTATATCAAGCTATGTATCCCTTTCAAAAAAGCGTCTCCCAAAATTTTGGGTCCTAAAAAATTTCTTTAGCATAAAACCTTGAATCTGGAATACAGGGGAAAGGGGAATTTTTTAAAGAATGATAAATTCTCTATGTTTTCTCAGTCAATTAGATAATTTTTGTTGAGATCAGCTCCCTCTTATCCCCTTTTCAAAACACCTTTTTTTTGCCACACCCCAAACAGAGGACATATGCCTAACCTACCTTTTTTTCCCAAATGTCTTTCAATCTATCGTATCTCCCCAAAGTTGTCCCCATAAAATGTGAGCCCTAACAAAACTGGCTGGTATAAAAAAGAAAAAAATGAACCCCGGGGAATACAGGGGGAAAACCCTTTTTAATTTTAAGAATGACAATTTGGGCTACTCTATGTTTTTCAGTCAATTAGATAAATTTTAAATTGAGATCAGTTCAAAAATCATCAAGAATGGCATTAAAAATTTGGGTCCCAAAAAAACTGGCTAGCATCACAATTTTGGCCCTTGAAATACCCTTTTGTTGCATTCAAAACATAAAAGGTTTAAATAGCCTTAACATGTACCCCCTGTATTTTTTATCTACCCTATCACTCAAAAAACATCTTTAAAAATGAATCCTAACAAAACGGGCCAGAAATTGCATAAATTGGAAAAAACAAATCGGAAACCACAGATAACAGAAAAACACATTTTTTTCAGTAAATTAGATTGGATCAGCAAAATATCATCAAAATGGCAAAAAAGGTTTTTCTCGGTCACAACTTCTGTTCTAAAACCCAATTTTTCTTGATGAAAAATAAATAATATATAATAATTAAACAGCATATACCACTGTGCTGTAACCCCCAAAGCAATAAAATTACCGTCCCATTTTTTTCGTTTAACGACAATTTTGGGGGCCCCTGCCGCTCCCACCCCCGCTGCTGGCATACTCCCGCCCGCCGAAAACCCATTGAGCAAACAAATGCCCCGGGCAAATGAACCCTTCTCCCCTTAGCCCCCCCTGACCGGGCCCCTCACGCGGGTGGGGCTCTGCGCCACCGCCTAAATTCTCCTCGTCCCCTCCTTTTCCCCACCTCATCGCCATCCTTTCGTCAAAATTTTTCCCAAAACCCGGGAAGAGGATCGGCGGCCACACCCGAAAAGGCGGCGGCAGGTTGGGGAAGATTCAACCGATTGTTCAAATCGAGGTTTGCCATTTTCAGATTGACGTTCTCCTGCCGGAGCGTCTGCGCCTGCTTCGCCGCGCTGCGGAGGCGCGTCAGCACCATGCGGTGGCGGTTCGTCAGGTCCTGACTCAGCATCTGCTGGAATTGGGGCAAGCACGGAGCTAGGCTTTCTCGCCCCCAGCGGAAGAGAAATCGGAGGATCCGTCGTCGTTTAGGTAGTTATTCTCGAAGCCTGACGAATGATTTGGCGGGAAAATCGACGAGTACATCAGCGGATTCAGATCGAAATCGAATTCACCGTTGAAAGGCATAGTGGAGATTCCGGTCGAGATTGAGATTTCTCTCTGCATAGTTCCTAGCCGCGGTGCATACGAATTCTGCGCAGTGCTCTGCTTCGCCATAAAAAGGCAAAAATACATGAGATTTCATGAATCTTCTGAAATCGAGAGCTGTATATTTAAAAATTGCAACTAGTTCTTCTGATTAATCAATGAAATCTTATTGAATTTGAAGGAAAATCTCTAATTGAGTGATATGCAAGCGAGCGACATAAAATTTCATCGCACTGCAATGCAGAATCGATCTAATTTAAAATGACATAAAGTTCTTCGCATTGCAGAATTGATCTAATTTAAACCTAATCGATCGAGGATAATTTAATCGCTCAATTGCGTCGATGAATTGAACTAGAAACTGTGTAGATTAACTCACTTGATTAGCAATCAAACTTCACGCGCAAGCTTCAAATTGCTCTTCAAAACACCTTCTGCTCCTACGCGAGAGAGAGAATTGAGCGGTTTTCAGAGAAGCAGAAACTTGAGAAGTGGTGGAGAGGATGAAGAAGATGGCGTAATTTATACTCTGAGCTCAGCTGATTGTATTTGACCCCGGGCCCTTGCATGGTGAATGCTCTTCAATTGCATTGAAGGGTATTTTCGGCAAACTAATTAACCAGAATATTAAATGTGATTTGGCGGGAAAATTCATAACAAGATGAAGTAGCTTAATTAATGTATCATCCTATAATTTATATTTTAATTGAACAATTATTGTTCAACTCAAAATTTTAACGAGTAATTTTGGAGTAGTAACTTTTTTATACTCCATATAATATGGTGAAATTAATTTTAGACTCATTTACACTACTATTTCACCAACTACTATAGTTTCATGGTTATTAAGCGATTAATTGAATGATTAAACAAAAATAATAATAACAAATTGCATAAATATGTGAAACATGTGCATTTCTAAAAATGATGATTATCCTAATCATTTTTGGAATCTCTCCCCAAGTTATCTTAAGTTCTTTTCTTGAAAAAAACAAATGATTCATTTTTCACAACACCAAATTAAAAGAGCTTTAAGAGGCTCAAGATAGACAATTAGTACTATTATTAGCTTGCTAATAATAAATATTTGTGAAAATAGTTTGTTAGAGGAACAAAATCCATCATATCTCAATCAGGTCTTTTCATCAATCTTACTCAATATAATTTGCAGTTAGTTGAAAACCACAGTTGCAACACACGTTGTAGTTAGAAATAAACATTTTAATTGATTTGCTTGATATAGAAGTTATTTTTAATTTGTGGGAAAGATTGAACTTGTTGGTGGGCTTGCAAATTCTTGCATTTTTTAATTTAATTTTTTCTTTCTTATACAAAAGTTAGATTAAATTAACACAAAAAGCCATTTGTAGCAGACAAAGACTCATGATTATGATCGAACAACATTGCTTCTTTATCACAACATTAAATTAGCTTTAAAATCTGGTGAAATATGGCAATGATCAATTTTGGTTTTTGACCAATTACAAAGTGCTTTTTTGTTGTAATGTCATGGTTTGTTAAAGCTCATGCAACTTCTCACTGACCTTCACATAGAAGTTTCATCTTCTCCAATAGTGGGATTTTCGTTCCATTTTTTAGAGAGTAAAATGGCCAAGCCAAGAAAATAACGAGATACTTTATCTACATCTAGTGTGAATATTTTATAATTAATTTAAGTGGTAGTACAATGTTTTCACGTTCTCGATACTAAAAATTCTCATACTTGATATGAACATGTGAAGATGTATGGATGCTTCAATAAAATTTAAAGGTACAAACTATGAATTGACAATGAGAAAAAAAAGCCCAAACCTATTTATCAAGCTTAATATATGCTCTTAATACTCCTTCCGTCCGAAAAATAAGGTTATTCCATTTTTTTCCCCCATTTTATAAATATGATAATAAATAGTTAAAGTGGAGAAAAAGGAAATAAGAGAGAGAGTAATATAGACAAGAGACTTCTCTATATTATTCTCTCTTACTTTCTTTTTATCCATTTTATCTATTTATTAATATTTTTTCAAAACGAGATAATGGAATAGACCTATTTTCAGACGGAGGGGTAGTTAATTTGCATATGAGTGTACACTCTATAACATGTCTATGACTATTAGTATCTTTAATTCATAAATTCAAGAATTTATTGGGCATGATTATTTAGATTCAAGAATCTTATAGATATGCTTAATTTGGCTATACGAATTAATTATCTAAAAATCCGATGCACTTTATTTTCTGAGAAGGGGGGGAATCTGGATGACTGGATTTTCATGGATTCTGAATAAATAAAAATCAATAATAAAATTCAGACAGATTCTTATCAAGATGGAATGCCTTAAATTAAAGTTCACCAACATTTATTTAGATTGATAGAATCTACTAACCACATTATTGCATCGATAGAATCACCAGATTTATGAACAAATAAAAAGATACTCAAAATATTTGTTTTCCACTTTATGGTCTTTCATTTTTTCATAAATTGACATTTTCTACCAAAATTATTGTGATGAATTTCGCAGAGATGAATCAAGAAATAAACACAATTCCTTCAATTTTTCGAGGCCTTCGCATTCTTCTGCTTGATGATGACACAGAATCGTTGTTAAAGTTAGCATCACAATTGGAAAATTATTCCTTATAGAGGTAACATTTTAGTTCATTTATTTACTTACTCTATGAACTTAAATTTTTGTTTGTAACTATTGGTTTTATTCATAACAACATTAACGACTACCGAACTGCCCACAATTGCACTATCCATTTTCCAGAACGATCGGACCGGTTCGATCTCATCATGGCCGAGTCGAAATGCAAGAAATGGACTGTTTCAAGTTTATGAAAGCCTACATCTTATTAAGGACATTCCCATCATATGTCAAGATTTCTATAATTGGTAATTTTTTCTATTATATTTTCGTATTCTATCTCGTATTTCATTTTATCAATACAATGACACGTATGCATTCAGCCATTCAGTGATTTCCCTAGAACCAAAGAGGAAGTGTGATCGAGGAAGCCATGGCGAAGTGTGGCATGCTTCTTTCTCTAAGAAACCAATAACTCCCAAGAATCTCAAGAATGTGTGGCAACATGTTTATAGAAAGACTAGAATGATGGGAATCAAGAGTAGTGATTGTGAAGAAGCAGAGTCTCATGGAGCCAAGGCAGGAAAAAGGGGAGAAGTTGTTCACGTTGGAAACGAGCGTTATGGGGAAAGTCAGCCGAGCTGGGAATTCGAGAAGAAAGAGGCTGCTTACTCCAGAAAACTACAGCAAGAAAATCAAGAGGAGGAAGCTGGCTGAAAGTGAAAACCATGAATTGGCAGATTCACCTACAATTTAGTTAGGATAATTTTGAAATGAGTCATGAAATTTGATCACCTTTTACATTTCAATTATTTTATGAAATTCAGCAAGTAGAAAAAACCAGCAGCAGTCATAGTTCACAGTATAATAGGAGTGCTATAACAAAGTAGAATTTGTCAAAATCTGCACCTCTTAATAAATGGATTAGCCTCATTTCTACTTGATATATCAGACTTGCACAGTCTCAAACTCCGACTTCATACGGTTAGATTGCTTCCATTGTTCATTGATGCTGGTTTTCACTCTCGACTCTGCCACCATGTTAGATATGCATGAGGAGCCCAACCTGCTTCAGCCATCACAAACAGAATTCAACGTTTAATTTAATACCATATCAGAACTTTCACCGGATATAAAAAGGCGCGAAGCTATTCTCAAATATTAACTTGAAACAGAAAACGAATCACGAAATGAAAATAAGTGTGGAGAAGAGTACCGTCTATGTCATATGGTGGAGGAAAAAATTGCAAGTAACAAAATGAAGCAACTGTCAACCCTACATGTTGAGCAACCACAGATTATTAGTAAAAGAAAGTATAGACCTAAACCACGTAACTGAAACCGAGGATACCCCATATTGTTTATGAAATACCTAGTAGACCTCCAGCAAAGACATCCTGCCAGTGATGCCAATAATCATCAACTCTCGAAACTCCTACTAATGCTGCCAAGAGTAATGGAAAAAAGACGAGACAGAGCTTTGCTACGTGGCCTCTGCGATCAAACACTTTAATTTTACCAGACAAATACCAGGCCAGGAAGCCAAGCCCAGCAAAGGACCCTAAGAACAATAACCAACCCAGTCTTTGGTTAAGACAACAAAGCTCGTGTAACAGCATTATACGGAAATATTAGGTTTCACTGATTAGTATACGTATATAGCAGCGACAGCATATGAGACTAAGAGACTGATTTCTTGCAATAGGAGTATCAGGTGTCACAAGGAATCACTCACATGAAGTATGTCCACTGGGAAAACTTTTATGACCTTCTTTTATGACACTCTTTGATCCAGTGCACTGGACATTCCCTGTCACATTATGAAAAAACTATCCACCAAAGTGAAGTACAGTTACTGAATGCTAGTGGCTGCATATGCAGTATAAGTTGTTCCGGGTCTAAAATCGCAGCATACCAACAGGACTTACCGGTTTACCATCAGGGAAGCAGCGCCAGTAGAAGTCTGGTCGAGGTCGGCCAACAGCATCTTTAATTGCATCAGTGAGAACACCAGTAATAAGTACAGAAAAAAGCAGTCCTGAAAGTGGATGCACACAAATAATATCACATCAATTCTAAGCTTTTGATCAATGCGATTGGCAGAGGAAAAGAAAAAGGGCAGGCGAGAAAATGAGAGCCATACCCAGCAGAGCATGGTGTAAATCATAGACATTGTGTCGAATGAAGTAGAAGACAAGAATGACAAGGAGAGGCAATATTACTGCAATTATCTGTCACATATTTTTATTAGAGGAAATAGTTATCTGTCTGAAGGTATCTCAATTTATATGCAGTAATACACCGATTTGAAGACACTGCATACCGGAACAGCCCAAATGGGAACGGTGTTATCTTTCAACGGATACTTGAGGTGAGTCATCATATCTTGACCAACAAACCGGTGAAATGGTTCGATGACATTCAGGCTGATGTCGATCGCCACAAGCAGAAAAAGTATAAACCAATCATGCATGTGAAACCTGGCTACTTGAGCACCATGAGATCTTAATGTGTGAGCACCCAACTGAATCTCCGGCATCTTCACAGCCTAGAACAAATTCAAAATAGTACAAAAATTGTAGTGAATGATTCAGACTCTAAAACCAAAACTTTAGAGGTTGCCGAAAAATAAATTCCTCTGTTATCATTTGAGAAGCACATATAGTTAACAATCACATAAACACTAGTTCATGCAGGTGAAAATGCGGAAATCAAATTATATTTACATTTACAAGTATCTGAACAAGGTAACTATATACTCAGTTCAATTCCTGCAGCACAACAACACTTTAGTCGCTAACTCCTATCTTCCAACTGAGATTTCATTTTTGAATTTCTGATGTTCCTGAAAAATTCCGTTTGTGAATTTCTAACGTCGGTATTTCGATTCATAGAGTTCTCTTTTGCTATCAAACACAAAAACAATAAACTGTGCCAAAATTTCATTACTGCATTTTTACATCGGAGGAATTCGTAAGTTCGTCTTTGCTCTCCAAGCATAAGAATAACAAAACTGAGCAAAATTTTATTCAGAATCACGTTTGCAGTTTGCAGCAACCAAAAAAATACTCTGTACAGAAGAAGCAACACTCACAAATCTCACTGGGAGCTGATGAATGACAATTGATTCCAACAAATATTCAATTAACTCCAACAAGTTATTATTCAAAAATAAATAAAACAACCGTATTTGAAGATTTTAATACAAAAGCAACAGTGAAACATAATTCACCTGAGAAGAGCGGCACTATATGAATGCACGCTCGAGAGAGACCAATAAGAAATACGCTGAGCACCCAATCTATATCAATTTTGCGAAATTCCAAATTTCGAATTCAGAGAGAGATTGTTGATTGCAAATATTCTTCAGTCAAATAAAGAAAGCAACCCCAGTCCAATGCAGTCCAGATATTCTGACTTTTGACAGAATAATGGTTGTTTAAACTCGAAGAAAATTCACGAAGCCAAACGCTTAAACTTTGAACCTAATTTTGAATCAGTAGTAAAACATAGGAGTATTAAATTCGGCTAAAATTTATGATTTTAGAAATCAATAGTCTTATTTAATATTTTTTTTTTTATCATTTTTCATGTAAAATTTCATATTTTGCACCATATTTGTTTCAATTTTTTGGTCATAGTATTATGTTCAATAATCAATATATGTATCAAATATTTTAGATGTTTTAACATAACATTTCAGATCCAAAAAATCTCATATTTGCATTTAATTAAAAGGATTTACAAAATAATACTACGACGTGTATCAAATACTTGGAAGTCTCCCAGAATAAATAAAGTGTCACAATGGGTAAAACACCTAGTACAACATGTCACAATAGATTAAAGATCTATTAATATATTTTAGATGTAACAATAGATATTATTATAAATTTATTAGGCAACTTAAAAAAGTGTGATATAGATCATCCGCATCATAGGCGTACACACACAGATTAAAACCATGATGTATTATCAATTTTCAGAAATAAAACTTATCATAACATAGACACAGATTTTCTCATAATTCGAATGAGATACATCATATATTCGTATATAAAAAAAATAAACATATAAAACATTTATAATTGTATAAATCATAGATAAATTAATTTTAGAATATGTTATGAAAAAAAATACTACTACTCACCGTTCCACAGTAATAGAGGCATTTCATTTTCTCCACTCGTTTTTAAAAAATGATATTAAATAGTTAAAGTGGAGAGAGAGTAAAGTAAAAGATAGATAATGTAAAGAAGTGTCTTATCTACAATATTCTCTCTCTTACTTTAATTTTTCTCCACTTTAACTATTTATAATTATTTTTTCAAAATGAGTGCGCAAAATAAAATGTCTCTATTGCTGTGGAACGGAGGGAGTACTATTTTTATTTAAACCATCCTAATAAAGATGACTCTTTCTTAAAATCAAAACACATTTATCCTCCTATTTTATTCACTTTCCACTTCAAACACAGAACAACACTCTCTAAAATCATGCCCCTTAAAAAATGATTCGTCTTTCTTAAGATGGAGATGGTACAATATAATAATATTATTATTACATTAGAAAAGTTAGTACTCTATTTTGGTCTATATAAACTTGGAGTATTTAGTATGTTTTATAGGAGGATTCATAATTTTGTGCAATTAAATTTATATTGTTAAATATAGAGTAAATGCCAAAACTGGTCATAAATATATGTCCCTTTTATGATTTTGGTCCTACACTTTATCTTTTGAATTTTTGCATCCTGAACATTTCAACTCGTATCACAATTGGTCCTACACTAACAGTTCAGTCAATTTTTAAACGGTTTTAATCCGATTTTGACCTATTTTTAAACGGTTTTAACCCGAATGGGACTGTTAAAACCATCAAAATCGAGTTAAAACCGTTTAAAAATTGACGGAATTGTTAGTGTAGGACCAATTGTGATTCGAGTTGAAATGTTCAGGATGCAAAATTTAGAAGATAAAGTGTAGGACCAAAATCATAAAATGGGCATATGTTCAGGACCAGTTTTGGCCTTTACTCTTAATATACCAAATTTTATTCAAAGTTTATGATTTTAGGAATCAATATACCCCTTTTAAAAATAATGAAAAAACATTAGTTTTGAAATTTCAAATAGGATAGTTTTTCGCTATACTTTGTTACATTTAAATTAGGTTTATTTTAATTTGTAATGGAAATTAATTATAATACGAGATGTCACTCATTCTATTTCCGAAAATAGTTCAATACTTTCAACTGTCGTCACCCACCTCAATCGGCAGTTTTATTTGACTCCACACCAACTTAGGTGGTGTTCGATTGTCATGACTAATAATCATGAGACTATCCATCTAGGATTGAGTTGTGGATTATTTTAGTTAGAGGGGGGAGGCTATGACTAATTATCATGAGACTATCCATCTAGGATTAAGTTGATGGGGTCAATCTTATGAACCAAACATAATACATATTTAATCTTGAGATTTAGTCTTGCCAACCGAACACCCCCTTAAAGTCATATTTGTGTTTACTCAACGAGCTTACTTGGATCATTGGCAAAAAAATTTAATTAATTTAGGAAAAAAA
>NW_025952693.1:0-2000 GCF_023119035.1 Salvia hispanica | reverse complement strand
AGCACTCACCTGTCATGGAGAAAAAGAACTCGTCGTCCGAACCAAACCCACTAGCGAGCAAGAAACCGTGGATGAGCTTCAAGATCTACAAGATCTAGAGGATTTGGAGGGGCTTCCAGTTTGGAAGCCTGATGATCTTTTTAAGGATCGAGATTTCTTCTACAAGGTCATGCGGCAGTACACGATAATGACGAGTATCGAGATTCCTGATATCTTGGGTAGTAGTAATTAATAACTAGTATGGTGTCAGTTTTATTATTACATTGAATCGTGTGCCTGCGTGGTTTGACTATATCCCCAAGAGGTGTTCGAGAGAAGTTCTATTATTCGGAAACCCGGCCGGTTTGGATTTAATCCAAGAATAAATAGAAAAGGAAAAGTATATTTTGATATACATCTCGTACTAGACAAACTCTTGGAAATAAAAATATATTAATTAATTTAAAGTCTATAGCAGACTACAAATTAATTAATGGATATAGAAAGTCTTAGACACGGGAAATAATATATTAAAGAGGTTAACCCGGATTGCTTGTAATCACGGATTGGATGGGCGGTCAGTATTTCTTCGATAGTGGCACAAGAAATATTCCATTGGCCTTATATTGAATTATGGATTATAATTTAATTAGTAAGGAAGGTCCAATTGGGGAGGCCCAATCCAAGCCCCATAGATCCCTAACCTAGCCCATCATAAACTCTTTAAATAAGGATGAAAGGAGAGGAGACAAATACACTACAACACAAAACCCTAGCCTCCACACTTAGATTTTCGGCTCCCTCTCTCCATAGGGAATTCAAAAATCCCACTTTGTGTGTTCTTGGGTTTCTTGTCTTCTCCTTCAAGATCCTTATAGTTTCTAAGAGATTCCTCCCACAAGGAATTTAGATCTATAGAGTTAAGGGTCATAGGTTAGAAGATCTTTGGTCTTGCATTCATAATCAAGCTTCAAGATCTACACGTGGAGAAGTAGCGAGCCACTTCGATTCTTTGGAGAATCATAATGTAAGTATTCAACAACATAATTTAATTATGTGATTAATTGCGTAATAATATGTCTTTACATGTTCAAGCATGAAATTGAATCGATCCACATAATCTCCTAAATAGATTCTTTTGTGGATTTATTTGTTTATGCAATTTCCGCTGCGATTATCCCCAACAGCAAATCGGCGCCTCCCTCTCTTCTCTCACTTGTCTCGATTTTCGTGCCTAGCAAGTGTGAGAATTAGGGTTTTTGATCTTCGTTCTTGTTCTATCCTAATTCATAGGATTAGATCGAGACGATCTCGTGTTTGTATTGGGTTTCTTCTAGATCTCTTCAAAGCTATTTGTTGGTTATCCAAGATCCGCCCACACGGATGGATGATCAAGGACAAGGGAATAGTATGGAAGATTCGTGGTCGATAAACCAAGGATCGCAAGGAGGTGCAGCTAGCAACGTCAATCCGATGATGGATCAAGAGGTAACAATCGTATCTACATCGAATATGCATGATTATATGTTTATTTGATGTGTAATCTATAGATCTATATTAATTGCATGAAATTGGAATCGAATGCATAATCACCTAAATAGATCCGGTCAAGGACCTGTTTGATTTCCGTGTCTTCCGCTGCGGTAGTGCCAACAGGTCTAACAATTATTCGTTTAACGAAAGAGCATTACCTCCCATGTAAAATATTCAAGCATAAAATTTCACCCGAGGTCTATGTTAGGTTTGGTATACTGAAAAGCATGTTTCGAGCAAGTTTCGCTCGAATAGAATCTTGCTTGTATACGTAAAACTCTATAATCCACTTTTAACTTGATTCAGTATTATTCGAGCAGTTTCGCACGAATAGAATCAGTATATTATTACATTGTGTTTGCTTGTGCATTTATAAGATGTTTTATAAACATTTAAATGTATAAGAAGCAAACAAAGTCTAAGTCTTTTTCTTAGTAGACCGGTTGTGGGCGGCGTCCAATTTAAGGTAACACGGTCAGATCTATGCA
>NW_025952692.1:0-2000 GCF_023119035.1 Salvia hispanica | reverse complement strand
TTATCTCCGAGTAAAATGACAAGACTGCCTCACACATTTAGATTTTAGTCTTGACCAAATGATTATTGTAGAACTTATCATTACTTAGTTGATTATGACAATACAAAGAACAAGTTTAAATTGTCGCCTTGCAATAGGAACGAGAGTGGACCTATTCCTACTCCTACCCACACCAATATTTACTTTAAATGGAACAAAAATAAAGGGAGTTAATGGGCCTTTTAATTTCTAATAATATTCCAACATTTAATAAATTACTAGTATTAGAATAAAACCTACTACTTCACCCGTTTCAAAATAGTTTATTGGTTTTACAAATTATTTGACTTTATAAATAAAAGAAAGTACACAAAATTAGTGGATGTGGTTTCAACTTTTATATTCCCTCTGGCTTTATTAATTACCACAAGTTGATTTGACTTGAATTTTAAGAAATTAAAAATATGAGTGAAACTAGTCAATGGAATGTGATATCCAATACCAAAGATAGTAAAAAGTAAATATATCAAGTATTGATGGGCGGAGCGAAAAAAAAAAAACTAATACTACAACACAAGTAATAATGGTTAACGGGTGGAGTATATGGTTTTATAATTAAATATGAATGGAACTAATTAGTAAATATGTTGACTTACCAAAAATAGTACTCCATCCGTTCTTTATTAATTGAGTCACTTTTTTTTGACATGAAGTTTAAAAAAGATGCAGACATAAAATAAAGTAAGAGATATGGAGAGAGAATAAAGTATGAGAAAATATTGTTTTTTCTAAATATAGAAATGACTCAATTATCTTGGAATTTTTCGAAATAGAAATATCACTGCAAAAAACTTATCTTTTAATGACACAAAATTGAGACGCAATTGCGTTTGAAAGTTTTAAAATAATTAAAGACAATCAAGATGCAAAAGAAACATCCTTAAATTAAGGACAAATCAACTTAACCTTTAGTTTTTTAGGACACTTCTATTTGTGTATTCTAATTTTAGTTGGGACACCAATAATAAAAACGTTTTTGAAATGTTGGTGGTATATTTATAAAACACAAACTAGCATTTTTACGATGAAAAATTAAACAATTTTTGTATGTAGTGTATGACTCAATAAATAAGGAAATAGGGAGTCAAAGTGAAATTTTTTATAGCGGACAAACGAAAAAGAAATATGAGATATTTAAAGATAGAGGAAGAAGTTACAAGTTGCTTATCTATTTTTAAAATTTTCATAATTATTCCCTGATTGATATATTATGCAACTCAGATATTGTTCGGTTGTACTCCAACATGCTAAATGAGATGTTTATTGTAAATACGAAAATATTGGAACAAAATTGTGAAATATTGTAAGAGAGCGTGTCACATAATAAATGACAAGAAAATGATACATCATATTGGAAAATACTCAATGATTGTGATGAATTAATTATTGCCCAAAAATGAACCATGCAGCACCTAACTTACTTATTTTTAGAACGTTACGATAGGGATGGATGGACGAATGTCTTCTCTCAAGGTTACATAATTGGATCTATTTTTTTTTCTAAAAAAATTGGTACGCTATTTTCACATTATATAATGCATTTATGTTGATATAAAGTGTAAGCAATAGATATATAATGGACTTCTATTATTGCAACGATATTGACATGCTACTCCATAATAAACGGAAAATCAAGATGGTGGTTTCACATAATTTATAATGTCACATGTAACGAGGTAGATTGTTTAAATATCTATCTACTTAAACATTAACAAATGGCAGATACTTATTTCATAGATATTCTATTTTGTATTGCCCATCAATTAATTTCCATCAATAAATATATAGGAATATATTTTTTTTTCTTTAATGAGTGTCTCAATTTTTTTAATATCAACACTTCAATCACTTTTTTGTCTCAATCTATTTCTTATTTTATCAAACAGAGGCCACCCATTTATTTAATCTGTATTTCATTTATTAAATACTACTATGTGACTAAATTTATTATTTAAATACAA
>NW_025952691.1:0-3000 GCF_023119035.1 Salvia hispanica | reverse complement strand
CACGTAACTCAGATCCCTCTCCCGCAGAAACGACCGCACGGCGGTGCAGTCACGGCAATTCGACCTCGAGAAGAAGCTGATTCTCCCGCTCAGCTCCTTCGTCCCCTGCTTCAGCGTCTTCACCACCTTAAATCCGACCAGATCGAATTCCTTCACCAGAAGACCTTCTTCTTCTTCGCCGTTTCCGTCCTTCGTCAGCGATGATATGCGCTTCAGCGCCTCCGATACGCTGCTGCTCTTCTCCCGGAAGAATTTTCCGATGGCGGAGGCCGGCGAATCGAACTTTTCCGGAAAAGAGAGAGACTTCTTCAGCAGCCCCGGCGGCGCATCCGGCTTCGGAAGCAGCGAGTGCGGCCGGATGATCGTTCCGTTCCGGTGAGAATCCGATAAATTCGCATTGATTGCGTCGGCTTGGGGCGCATCAAATTCGATTTGGATGTTTTGATTGGGGAAATCAAGGGCAATTGGTAGAGGATTTTCCATAGTGAATGAGGTGTGAAAAATGGAGTAGAAATGGAAGAGGGAGAAAGCGGAGTGGCGGTTATGTTGGTGGGAGAGCACTATATTTATACTCCACATTTCATTGTCAATTCAATTTCTCTCTGATTAACATTTCATTTTTTTTTGTTTGTTTCAAATGTTGTTTTATTTTTTATTTACGTATTAATATTGAATGTGTAAAATCATGTGTAATAATGTCAATATATTGGATGATTAGATAAGGGTTCAAATTTCAAACCCCTACTCCCTAATTAAAATGATTAAATAGTTTAATTGAAAATGTTCGAATATTATTTTAGCTAACCTAAAATTATGTCTTCATAACAATTATGGGAGCACGAGCGCAATTAAGTCTCATTAGTTTATACTTTATGGTATGGATACGAGGCTGCAGAATAATTAATAGTATGTGCATATATATATAGAAAAAATAAAAACAATATTTTTTCAATGACCAGTATTGGTTCAACTTCTAATGAAAGGCTTGAAATCAATTTGACAATGTTAAAGAAACCTTCAAATGCAATCTCGTAATAAATTGGAATCTGGAAATTATATATTGACGATATTCTGTATAATCATATTTTTAGAATAAATGGATGCGATTGTTTGTACCAAAAGTGTTCGATTATAACATAAATATTTGAGCTATATTGAGATAATTCAGTAAGAAGTTTGATTGACATAATTATCTAACATCACTAAGAAACAAAAAAAATCATAAAAAAAAAGTAGTAGTATTATTAATACTACCAAAAATGGGAAACGCTGATAAACGATTCGCATTAAATTTATTCGCAGGTAATAGTATATCACAAATTACATTTTCTCAATTTTCAAAAGCTGTCTTTTAATTTATTTATTTCACGATTTCATCCAAAAATAGAGAAAATTCATCAACCGTGTTCATATACCTTTGAGCTCATTAAATAGGTAGGTTACTTTGCTCTTGTACATTAAAGTAGAAATTATATTTCAATTCTAACCTCAATATAATTGAGAGATGATAATGAAACGAAAAAGGAGAGGTCAAATGAAAGGATGAGTGAGTAAAATGGAATCGGAGAGTCAAATGAAAGGATGAAACTGAAAGATGTGATGAGTTAGCTTTTTACAAATAGAAATTACTACTAACATTTAATTTGATACCAAAACAAAAGAAAAATGGCAAAACCCATTTAATTCGTCACAATCCCATTCGAACCCTATGTACTTCAAATCGAGTATAAATACATATTTTCAAAATATATAAAATGTTCACATAATTGTAAATTTTAGAATTTAATACTTCTATATAATCTTTATTCCCGTATTACATTTTAAGTTCTTAAACTTTGTCTGTTACATATTTGCATTCCCCAAAATTTTAAATTAGCACCATACTTTTGTAAAATTTGATATAATTTGTATATTTTATTGTGGTCTAAAAATTGGGAGATTTTAGGCTTGTCAATGCAACCCTTTATGATAGATAATCTCATTCCTATCTAAGTCGTGAATAATAATTTATTTATGTAAGAAAGTGGGTAAATTCTAAGAGCATCCTCGTCCGTGCTCTTAAATAAGAGCATAGAGGTGGGCCTAGACCCACTGTTACTCTTTGTCCTTAGGCAAGAGCACAACACTCACATCCATGTTCTTCCACAAGGACAAGCTCAAGGATCCCACCATTCTATTATTCAATTCAAATACTTCAATTACTAAAAACATTTCTACAATATAAAAATATATTAAAATATAAAAAATACATAATTAAATCCTAAAAAATATAAATTACATAATTAAAATCCTAAAAAATAAAAGGGATAACTGCTCCAAAAAGCATGAACTTTCCAAAAAGTTTGGTATTTCCCACCAACTTAAAATGTTGCACCAAAAATCACGAACTTTGCAAACGTGCTCCGATTTCCCAAGTCGGGTTTTCCGGCTAAGTAGAGTGCTGACGTGTGTATATGTCTGACGTGGATGGTGATGTGTGCAATGACATGGAATAAATAAAAAATAATTTTTTTAAAAAAAATTCTTCTAACATAACCCTCCTTTCACCCACCCCCAAATTGGAATTGGAAGATGTAAAAACGACTAAGACAAAAATCAGGAAAACCCTAACATCAAAAATTAAACTTCAACCTTCTGAATCTTATCTTCTGCTCAGCGGCGGCGACCTCGACTGTGACGGCAACCGCGACGGCGACGGCGACGGCGACCGCAACCTCCGATGGCGCCGCCAACTCCGTAAGTTATGCATTTCGTTTTAAATTCGTTGCTCAATTGTACTCAGATTGCTCGATTCAGTTTTCTCAATTTGAATTGTATGAATCTGGAAGTTGATTCACCGGTTTTTTGTTTACTTTAGTTTCTTCTTTGTTTCCACTTTACTGTTTGTTTACTAAATATGTGTTTGCATCGTATGAATCTGGAAGTATGACTTTTGAGAGGCATTTTTGTTTACTTTAGTTTCTTCTTTGTTTCCACTTTCAAATCTTAGTTTCGAATAGA
>NW_025952690.1:0-51844 GCF_023119035.1 Salvia hispanica | reverse complement strand
CAAAGAGGGGCTGAAACCGCAAAACCCGGCGGTTCAACCGGGACGGAACCGCGGTTTTGGAACCGGAACCGAACCGTCAAAAGCCTCACGGTTCGGTTCCGGTTCCACATTTTGCGAAACGGAACCGGCGGTTCCGAACCGGAACGCCGGTTTACGAACCGCGGGGCATCTCTAGATAAGGTGCTACGTGAGGGCAGGTGAGAACACCGCGGCTGCGATCTTGAATAAACTTGACGAAGTTTATTTGGCCAAATCCTTGGCCAATCGCCTCTATATGAAAAGGAGGCTCTATTCATACGCTTTGCCGAAGATAAGTTGATTATCGAGCAGATGAAGAGTTTAGCAAATCTATTGATGATCTTGAAGCGATAGATGTCAAGATCCGACGAGGACAAAGCCATACTAGTACTCAACGCTTGCCAAGTTCTTATGATCAAATGAGGGATGCGATCCTCTATGGGCGAGATAAGCCGATCTTTGGTGAAGCTCAGCGCTTTAATGGCTAAGGAGTTATAGAGAGCGAAATGACTGGCATTTGATCCTCAGTCAGCCTCATAAAGAAGTTCAATAAGAAGAGATTCAAAAGAAGTTTGATGAGCCGAGCGATCCAAATGCGCCAAGGAGATTCGATCTTGTCATGTGTAGAAACCAGGACATTTAAAGAAGGATTGTTTCGCTTGGAAGTGTAAGCAAGCTACGGAGAGCCAACTCAGCAGCAATGTCATCGTAGTGATGGTGATGAGCCCTCGAGGTAATGAATGTCATGGATAGATAGCAGGGGATTTCTTGATCATGGACTCCGGATGCTCTTTTCATACTGTGCCCTAATGAAGATTGGTTTCAAGATCTTAGAAAATGTGAGGGACTGTTTTACTTAGTAACAATGTTTCTGCAACATCAAAGGAATTGGTAAGCATCAAGATGAGAATGTTTGATGGCTCGTGAGGATTCTTTCGATGTTAGACTTATTCCGATGTCAAAAGGAATCTGATCTCCCTGGAACTCTTGAGAGGAAATGTTATTTGTTCACATCAGAGAATGGGGAAAATAGAGTTTGTGTAAAGACTAAAAGGTGAAGATGCTTGCTCATAGAATGGGCACCTCTACTATCTTCAAAACGTGATAACCGGAGAGGCTAATGGCAATTAGCTCGATCTCGAGCCGGCACTTGAGATTGGGCCATCCCGGGGGATCTCTCGAAGCTCTCATCAAGAAAGGAGCCATTGATGCAAATCCGGATGACGGGCTCCAACCTTGTGAGGATGCTTGCTAGGGAAGGCCGAAACTCTCTTTTCCCTCCCGGTAAGCACACCTCAAATGCTCCTCTTGATTATATTCATTCGGACCTTGGGGCCCCCCTGAATAGTGGGTGGTGGAAAGTACTATATGTCTATTATAGATGACTATTTCTAGGAAAGTGGGTGTATTGCTAAAGGAGAAAGCCCGTGCTTTTGGTACTTTCAAGACTTGGTGTAATGAAAACAAAGAAGGAAGTCACCAAAGTCTTGACCGACAATGGCCTTGAGTATCTCCGGGGGAATTTGATAGTTTTGTGCGAAGGGAATTAAAAGGCAAAAAACCTGTCCGTCAATCCACAACAAAATGGAATTGCGGAGCGTATGAATAAACTCGAGGGAAGGTGAGGGGTATCTATCATCCTCCGGTCTAGAAAGCACTTCGGGGTGGTCAGCACGTGTCCATTGATAAACAAATGCCCATCCTCGGATAGATGGTGATGTTCCGGATGAGAGAGGTATGGAGGAAGTCGATTACTTTGGGCTAACCCTTTTGGATGTAAGGCATATGCTCCAAAGAAACAAGGAAAACTCAATGCTAGAGGGAAAGTGTCATGTTTGGCTATCCCGGAGGAGTTAAAGGTTATAGGCTCGGTGCTTTAACCCTAGCACGGTAAGATTGTTAACGAGTGGGGATGGGTTTTTATGGAAGATAAATCCCACCCTTTGACAAGGCACTTGCGCGGAAGCATGAGGGGATAGGACAATGGAAGCTCGTTTGAGGTGGAGACTGATGGTGGTCAGCCAGAGATTGATCTTGGACAATGTGGGTTTTGGAGGTTCGCGCCGGAGATTGATCGAGCGGGGCCATCAACACCACAAAGCTATCGTTTGGCCGAAGGCCAAGGAGGAAAAATTGCAGCCTCCAGCAAGGTTTTCCGACCATCACATGCTCTCTTATGTCTTACACAAAAGGCGAGGAACTAGAATTCTCGAGCCTGTATCCTATGAAGAAGCATGAGAAGTCTAGAGAGGAAGGATTCAAGCTATGAAAGAAGAGTGCTCTCGATCAACAACAAAACCGGATCCGGTTGGCGAGATGAGTCAAGAAAGGTCATTGGTTGCAAGTGGATTTTCAAGAAGAAAATAAGTCAACTCGTTCAAACCATAAGATTCAAGGTGGTGGAAAAAGGGTTTTTAAACCCAAGTGGAAGGGATAGATTTTAATGGGGTTTTTTCTCCCCAATTGTGAAGCCAACTCCATAAGAATGCTATTGGTAGTGGTAGCAAGAAGAATAGGGAGCTGCGTTGGATGTGAAGACACCTTTTGAATAGGATTTGGAAGAGACAATATACATGGACACCAGAGTTTGAAGTCCCGGTTGAAGAAAGTATGTTTGCTAAAGAAAAGCATATATGGCCTAAAACAGAGTAGTAGACAATGGTACTTGAAGTTTGGAGAAAGTCCCGGGTAGATTGGGGTTTTGTAGGTCTCTTTATGACAATTTTGTATTCATGAAGAAGCAAGAAAGAAAGGCTCCCGTGTATCTACCTTATCGTGATGACATGCTCATATCAAGGTCGGGTCCAAGGGAAAACGGGAAGATAAAAGCTCGGTTGATGGCGGCTTCCGGATGAAAAATTTGGGAGTTGCAAAGAGAATTCTTGGCATGGACATTGTCGGGTGAGGCGTAGAGACTATGGCTATTTCGATACATTAAAATTTTGAAGAAGTTCAAAGTTGAGAACATGAAGAGCACGGAACACCATTGGCGGTGCACTTCAAGCTTTCAAGCAAGAAGCAAGGTGAGTTGGGGAGAAAGGAGTTGGAGCTAATCCCTTATTCCAATATAGTTGGGAGTATAATGTACCTTATGATTTGCACCGGACGGACATAGCCGGCTATAAGTATACAAGTAGATATATGTAAGATTTTGGGAAAAGACGGAATGCCTTAAATGGACTTGAGGGTAATGGGAATTTTGTTCACTGGGGGAAAGGGGGAGGTGGAAATGAACCATTGGTTGGATTCGGACTCGGGACGGGTAATCTTGATACAAGAAGGTCCCAAACAGTTATGTGTTCACTTTTTTCGGTTCAATTGTATGTTGGAAGTCAAATCGCAAGATGTGGTGCTCTATCAACAACGGCGAAATACATTGATCTTACATCGCAGGAAAGAAAGCAAGTGGCTCATGGGGTTGATTTCTGAGTTTGGAATTGACAAGGTGGAGTGACAGTTCATTGTGACAACAATGAAGCTTTATGTTTGCTTAGACAACGCAACAAACAAAAGATGTCGCTACACTTTGTAAGAGATGAAGTTGAAAGCGCGGGTTGGGTTGTCAAGATTGACACCTCACAATCCAGCCAATATGCTCACTAAACCATTGAGCAAAGAAAGTTCCAATACCGCTGCAGACTTGTGGGCTTGCATGCAATGGATTTCTGACTTCTGCTATGTCACCCACCCGGGGAGATTGTTAGGCATGTGGGTGAGCATAAGCGATGGGGTGCATGGAAGCTAGTGATGAGGGTGCATGCATGGGATACTTTAGAGTTTGTTTGTTAGTTAGAAAACTAGCCGTTAGAGGCAGTTTTCTTTGGTTGTAACAAACGAGGTTGAATCATCATTCACTCGTCTTGAGCTTGTATATAGCAAATTAGGTGAGATCAAAGTGTGGTAGATTTGTAACAGAAACTCTCTCCTTCATCAATAATAGATCTCTCTCTTTACTCGGTAAATCGTTGTGTTCTTCAAGATTTCTTCGTTAGATCTCAATTCAACTTCAACAGTCCTCGTCCTCTTTTTTCTTTGCGATGGCCCCCCAGCCTCCCCCTTCAGAAGCATGCCGTTTAGGAAGCTCTCTGGCTGCTACGAGTGCCGGATGGTGGTCGATCCGGTTCTTGGCATGGCAAGAGATCCTTCGTTGAAGAACACCATATGTTCTTGCCCAAAATGTGGCAAGGTTTTCATGAAGGCTGGAATTTGGAGCTTCACCAAGCTGTTAGGCATGCTGGTAATTTTTGTTTTATTTTAATTTTTAAGGCTTTTCATTTTTTTGGATTGTGATGTTGAGTTTGTTTTGTTTTGTGTCGAGATTTTCAAATTTTGATTTTTTGGGTCAAAGTTGGGAGTGAGCATTTCAATGCCTTCTAGTAGTTCTTTACAATATAATGTGATTAATTAATTAATTGAAATTGGAACTTCTTCACAAATTATTTTTTTAAATTTTTAGTCCTTTCTTCCATGTTGCTTACTTCAAGTATTTTTTTAATATAAAATTTTTTTGCTTAAAATTCTTCACCTATAATGCACGTGTAATTTTTTATATTCTCAAAAAAATAAAATGGAATTGTATTGGGTTTTTTTTCATTACTTGGTCTTGAAGATAGGCTCATTATTGCACAATTTCTCATCCATTTCGCAATTCAAAATTCCCTTAATGATTCTATTTATGTAAGTGTGCGTGTGCATGTGATGGGCTTTACAAGAATTAAATGGCACAAAAATTACAGAAAAAACTATTTTTTAATATACTTTAATTTAATTTTGCCTATGGGGTTTTAATTTTTTTATAGGAGGTATTTTTTTTACATGTTAATAAAAAAATAGTAATAAATTAATGTTCTTAGTTAACATTTAAACCTCTTTACATTTTCTCTCATTTCTACTTATTTAAAAAATAAATGATTTGATTCAAATAAATAAAAAAAAATAGTTCTAATAAAAATTATTCTTTCTCAAACTAACTAAATATTTTATTATATCACTAGCATTACTGATTTAAAAATCTTAATCAGTGTGTGAATTGGGAGCTGAAGATAAAAGGGAAAAAACGTAGTGGAGATCATCATATTCCAATCAAGCTGGCTGAAAAGAGCCCCCAGTTTGAGATTGATCGCTATTAAAAGCCCAAAAATCCCCCAAAACCATATCCAAATTTGTGGAGTATAGGACACCATCAAGGCCAAATCCACTGCCCCCCAAAGAAACATCCCCGTTAGCAACGAGCTCCTCCGCTTCCACTCGCCACCCTGATGTGCTCGCTCGGCCTCGGCAGCTCCTCCAATTTGTGTAACTCCACCCCCTGGGACTATCAGGTATCAAAAAAACGGCTTCAAAGTCTCCCCCAAAAGGTATTTTATTAGGTCGTTTGGTCAAATTGGGTGTCTTATATAAAGTTTATAAATTATATTAAATTATGAAAGTTGTAATGTTATGCTTTTTTTTCGTTCGTGTAAAAGGGAAAAACGTTTTTTTAGTGGTGAATAGCGACAAATGTCGTAAAATTTTGGGTAATTATATTGTTACTTTTTTTTGGAAAGGTATTTAACAACTGGACTGGAAAAACCCCAAATAGTTGTAGGGTGGGGGGGGGGACGGGGGGGAGGAGGGTGATTTTGGTTTGTAGGGTGATTCCGCCGGGAAAAGAAGAACCCCGGAGGAATGTGGGGGGCTATGACTTAACATCCAAAATTTTGAACCACAACTTTAGAGCCTTAAAATTTATTATTAATGACGTGAGAGATGTGATTAATTTGATGGGTGAATTTTTCTGATTTTTCTTTTTGGGAAGTTTGAAAAGTCAAATTTGTTGATTAGGTGATGTGGCATGTGATTTATTAAATTATGAGGTGAATTATTTGTTTAAGGGTGAGTGAGAATATTAGAAAATTTCCATAAATACTAGCCCCCTAATTCTTGTGTTTTTAAACCCCCCTTTGATTTTGGAGAAGGAATTTTTTTTTTTGGGGGTTTAATTTAATTCTTGGGATATTTATCAAATTAAATCCAAAACAATTATTCCTTTTTTTAATGAAAAAATGGAAACCCCCTTTTTTTATTAGTGATTTTGAAAATCATTATTTTGGGGAAAAAAAAATTATTTTATTTTATTTGATCCCTTAATTGATTTCCTTCCTACCAAATTCAAATATTCTACCAAATCTTTAAATCCTTTAAAGTTTTTTCCCCTATCTTATTCTAGTGAATATTTAAAAATCCTTCCTTTTGGGAAAACCTTTTCCCAACCCCTTTTTTTTTTTATTTTTTTTGGGAGGATTTTTTTTTTTTATTTTTTAAAAAAGTGATATTTTATTCTTTTCCATTAAAATATCCAAATTAAATCATATGCAAAAAGAATAGCATGAAAATCGACATCCCCTTTTTTCTCCACCAAAATCACGCCACTTCTCCTCCCAAATCTTCTCAAATTTTTAATTTATTTTATTAAAGATATTATATTTCCCACTCCCTTAAATCCATGAAAAAAAACCCTACACTAAAAAACCCAAAAAATTTTGTCTTTTCTTATAAATACATGCCATTTTATTTTTTTCTTTTCCCCTACCCCACAATATTTATTTTATATTAAGCGTGTAGAATCAAATCTTCCCAAATATTCTTTTTAATTGCCTAAAGATCTTATTGAACTCATTTATAGGGGAGCAAAAAATTTTTTTAACCACCCCCTTTCCTCCACCGGTTCTCCCCCACTCTCTTCATCTTCCCAATTTTTTTTATTTTCTCCATTAACCCTTCTCCTTTGAAAAGAATTTGAGTTTGATTTTTAAAAAATTTTTAAAAACCAAATCACCTTTTTTTTTTACTAGATCTTTTTTTCTACAGAAAGGTATTTTTTTTTTATACATGATTTTTAACCTTCTTTTTTTTTTTTCAATGGTTTTTTTAACCCCCTCATGCATCTAGTTTTGAGGGGAACTTGGGATAAAGGGAATAGGGAAACCCGGGTGCGTGTGGGGTGTGTGCGTGCGTGTGTGTTGTGTGGTTTTGCTGTTGGCAAAATACTCTTGTGTGGCATATTTTTGATGTTAGATCTAAATTGAGATGCAAATGAAAGTCATATGATGAACATGATCTTTGATTGGTAATATTAAGATAAATCGATGGGAAAAGGGGAAAACTTTGAGACATGCTTTGGTTAGGATTTTGTAATGAATCGATTTGTGATATGTGCCATGTGATTAAAAGGTGAAACCTTGGTTCCCAAAAATTTTGGGTAACAAAGGAAAGAACTACTTGAAACCAAAGCAAATCGAGGTGGACTTTATTCTTAAAAAACCCCTTTTATTTCAAAAAAGAAAGTGGAGAAATAAAATTGGTTTTTTAAAAAGTTTTCCCCAAAGCCCTGTCGTTTTGTTGTGATATTGTGCGCGATGCCCCGGTTTTAGAGTTGTCCATTGGGCTATAAATTTTTAGATATGTTTAACGAATTCGGGTTCGAGTATGGGCCCGAAAACCCCATCAGGTTTTTGTAAAGAGGGGGTGGGAGCCGTCATTTCTAGTCGGCCCGGGCTGGTTTGGGGGAAAAGTGTGGCCACACTTTTGCCCATGGAATGATTGTGATTATTGAATTGCGAGGAAAAATGGGGGGTTATTTTGGTAGGTTATGGAAAATATATTTTGTGATACTCGTGATATTCTCTTATAACCAAAAATCGAAATTCATTTGGAAATTTTACATAAACTTATAAAATGTTTTGGTGGTTTAGTGAGTATTTAAAATCCCCTTTTTGCTTTTGATTTTTATGTGCGGGTTGAACGATGTGGCGGGGGCGGGTTTTTGGCAAAGTTAATTAATTAAGATGGTTATTTTGAACTTGAGCGTAGTTTTGTCTTCTACATAGCTATTCCTCTTGGTCACCTTTTGGGTTTTGATACAAAATGTTTATTTTGAATATTTTACTCTCCTTTCGGTTTAGAGGCCTTAGACTATCTTGTGGTTTTTTTCTTGGAAACTATTTCATCTTTTTTGAGATTTTGAAAGTCATTTATTATACCTTCCTTTTTTTTTTCAAGTTTTAGGGTAAGTTTGTTGTTTTAAATGCTTTTCGATAGTCTTTTTTAAACTTTTTGGTGTCTTTAAATGAAACCCAGCCCTTTTTAATTTTTTGGTTTTGGTAGGTTCGCATTTTTTGTACCACTAAAGGGGGAGGGGCTTTTCGGTTTTATCGGGGGCCCCGGGTTCTTTCCTTTTTGGACCCCCAGTCATGAGTGCTTTTTTTTCTTCCTTTTTAACCCTTTTCTAATGTTTGAAAACGGAAAGCTCAAAACCGCAAATCAATTTTATTTTCCCTGGGAAAAAGGTATGAAATATTACTATGACTTTTGGATGAACTGTTTACTTTTGAAAACTCCCCAAAAGGAAAATATGTTGATTGTGAAAATAGAAAGCATGCCTTATGATGATTCCCAGGAGTTAGGAAATATTATGTGCTTGTGAAGCGATCTTTCTCGAATAATGACTTTTGAATATGTATGAGAACTTGTGAAAATTGTGAAATCGAGACGTGATTACGGAGTTATTTTCAAAGCTTAAACCTAGAACCCGAATTACTTTTCTTAGCATGACTTGGCTATACGTCACGGGCCATATCGGCAATAAAAAGCGAAATGAATAGTATGAGACTTAAACTATGCTTGAAATTATCAAAATGCCCCAAAAGTAGGCTAGGACTTAGTTGAAGGGGCGACCCAAAAATCACTTTCGGGGATTGGGCGATGAAAAAAATATATAATTTTGAACTTTTTTGGGGTATCCTTACAATGACGAGATCATCCCAAGATCTAATAAAACATGCCTCTTGCATACCATGCCAAAATGGGGTCGACACGAATCGACACGTTCATGACACATTAAGACCACGTGTATCACAAAATCGGAAATAAAATATGCGACGTAAGAAAAAAGGCTTTGAAAAGCGACCAGAAAAAAAAAAGTTATTAATTTCGGCAAAAACGATGAATCTCAACTTGGAATCCACGGTTTCATAGAACGACATTGCCATGTTCAGGCTCGGGAAAAGTGTGCGAGGGAGTGCGACCTTCGTAGCTAGAATGAACACTTTTTAGTCACGATCTTACTTGGACCCAAGAAAATTTTTCGGAACCTCTCGATTATGACATGAGCCCTTGTTTATCTAAGACCTTGTTTGACTCACAATTTGCAAGTGATGTCCTATTTCTTTTCCTATATCGAGTCATGACTCACTTGGCTTGAAAATTTGGTGTTTGCCCTTGTAACCTTGGACATCTTGATTGAGTAGTCTTCTTTAATTGTCATTCATAAGGACGATATTTGATTTTATGAGCTCTCCGTCATTGAACTTCTTTCCTAAAGTTGTTTGTAGTTATGACCTTTAGTATGATCACATCTCGACCTGTTTTCTTAAATGATGGAATATTCTTCTTGGAATTTTGTTCACCATTTCTTACCAGTTGCAGTTCTTTCTGCAAAGTGAAATTCTTTTAGCTCGGTTTCACTACATATATTGTTTCATACTCAATGTTTTTTTCTTTCTTCAACACCAAATTAAGGCTATCATGTTCTCTTCTCCATAGATCGATCGTAAATTTTGAAAAGTTCCATTCACTTTGAGTTGCCTTTAACAACTCGTGAATCCATTGATGTGATTTCTTTTTTCAATAACTAATGTCGTTGAACCATTATTAGTGTATATAGGACTCGACGAAACGTGGAAGGAAAAGCGCGAATAACCGCTTAGGAACGAAGATTCCGACACGATACTATCTTTGTACCTCACCTTTGAAATTCATACACATGTCCACCCCATTTGCAACACCATTTGGAACCACACATACTTGTTATTCCTTTCCACCCTTTGTGCGATATCGAACGGCAGGCACGAAGCGCAAAGCGAGGCAAGCGACAATTGTAATCTTCGAAATGCGAAAACATACGAACCCTTTGCCTTGGAAACGAAATTCCATTTATTCTTGATATGATAGTACCTTCCACCTCCATCATTCGACACCTACATATCCATCATACTCTCGGCGTCACTTGTTTTTCCCGTAGAGACCCACCAAGAGTTCGAATGGGACGGAAAGTCCTTTCTTTTGACCTACGTCACCAAATCCTATGACCGTTGGATGGATACGTACGCGTATGGAGGAGTTACCATCACGCGGGGATCTCGAGACCTATCCGCCTGACCCTTGGAGCGAATGGCGCCCAAGTTGCTAACCATTTACGTGTTCAATCCGCCCGAGTACAAGCCTCGAGGCGATATAGTTGGCCTATTAGGAGTATCGCTTCCAGCCATGGCCGCGCAAGGACGGACCGCGCATAGTTCCCCACCGCACAAGTACCGCGAAGCCGGCCCGCCGATGGATGTATCGTTGTGATGAAGAGCCATCATGTTGCTGCGTTCCTAGGAAACCAAGACTTAGGACTCGTAGAAACTAATCCTTTGACCATACATGGGAATTGGAAGAAATGTTGCAATAACCCCTCGCACATTACGTGAAACAAGCGAGGATGAGGAACCTCTCAGAATGGGCGCTTTATGTGGACATGGAAGCGACAGGACGAGGACCAGAGGACTGAACGACATCGGACTAGGATACTTTGTTTGTTTTCCCCATTACGATTGTTTTGCTGACTTTTGCGTACCTTTTACATTTTGCCTCTTTATTTTTTCCTTTGATACTAAGACCTCATTGAGGCAACGTTTTAATTATATGCCATGAAGAAATTTTCCACCTTTTGCTATCTTGTGATGCAATGGATTTTATTGTCTTTTCATACCATTGTGAAATTTCTATCACTACTTCATCATACCATCGCATGATGACACCCTCCGCAGCAACCGTCTTCCAATGCCTTATTGCACCTTATGCTTCGCTACCTCATAGTACAGTTGTCTTTGTGACACTTACACTCTAATTCCTTTTGCCAAATAAGCAATGATTCTTTTTCCATCCTATGACGCAATTGATCCTCGAAATGTTAACACTTTGACACCGCTCTTTGTTATCCACTTTGATATCCGGTGATGCGCAGAACACCCCACCATTTCAATTCGATACGATTAACCCATGGACTCGTTATTCAACCAAACCACATGATTGTTAAATAACTCGTTTAATCTTAGTCGAATGCCGAGACGCAATAACCGGAACCGACACCTCGCCCACCAATGAGGAAGCGTGATGCGTCAATCCCGCCACCCCACCTCACGGTGAAGGAAGTCGAAAGCTATTCTAGACCAAGCCTCAACCTTCGACGGATGGGAACCAGTAAACTGACCGTTGAGCCATTTCAACTGTGTGCAACGATGCGAAGCATTCTACGTGACATCACGACCGGGTCCGACTTTTGTGGGAACAAGTAAAGGCATGCCGGATCGAGTGGACGAGACTGGGAGACTTCAAGATCGTGTCGCAAGTACTCAAAGGCTACCGCAAGGAGCACGAGTTCACAACCTGGCACTGGCGTCGTCAGGAGAATATGACCGCGACTGGAGGACCGCTGCGCCGACGACGGATACGCTGGAGCTGGCGATAAGTTTCTGAGGGCCTAAGGACGATTAGGATGGCATTAGCAGTCGTGGGACTACACCTCGAGCTAGCTACTCGATGCTTGGCTGAGCCAAAAGAGACCCACTACGCTAGACTACCGACGCCAACCAGATAAGAGGAGAGGACGAGTAGGACCCACTACGATAACAAGCGATACCGTCCCACCCAAAGCCGACCGCCGTACGGAGGAGGGCGACTCGTTCAACCGGAGAAGTGACCCCGGGCGACCCCAATGTAACGTTGCGCAAGTATCATTGGGGAATGTAGGGACCAACCCGAGTAGGTGTTTTAGCTGTGGGGGAAACGGTCACGTGTCTAGGGAGTGTCCAAGTAGGAACGCGGGAAACGTGGGAAGGCCAAACCATCGGGATTTCGACGAGCCGAGAGCGCCACCGCGGGATCGGAGCGAACCGGATCAACCGCAGCGCAACAACAACCTTTTCGTCCAAGGCCGCCGCCCAAGCTAGAGCGTACGCCTGAGTCGAAACGCAGCCCGAATGAGCAAGGAAATCACGAGAAGGAAATTTGGCAGTATAGGCGAAATCTTCGATACCCTATTGTTGTTTTGTTTGACACGGGCGCATCGCATTCGTTGTCATATCGAGTTTGTGTGCATAACTTGAGCTTGCCTGTTAGAAAATCGAACATAGGATGATGGTGTCCTCACCAGAGGAGGACTAGTAGAGATTTCCCATTTGCACGAGCATAGAAATCGCACTAGAGAACTTAAGTTAGTTGCTTACGATCTGCAGTGATGGCGATGAGGGACTCGATAATCTTAGGAATGGAATGGGACTACTCGCGACTTTGGAGATCGAGGGATATTCCTACGAACTCCGGAAAAGAACCCATCGTATACCAGAATCTCGATGAACCGACGAACCACTATCGTCTCGCCTGCAAGCCGCCACGATGATAAGTAGAGGACGACTCGAATCTCGTCTATCTTAATGGAGAGATAGGAGGAGAAGATATAGAAGATTGCTGTCATGCGAGAATTTCCAGACGCTTTTCCCGGCGTTACCGGATCGACGCGATCGACTTACTAAGAGGCGCACTTCATACCGATTTCCGTAACACATGGATCGGATAAGTTAGCTAGATTTACGTACAGGAAATCATGCGATTTCATGGAGTCCCGTGACGATTCACGTCCGATCGTGACCCGAAGTTCACTTTGAAATTTTGGATTAGCCTACAACGCGAACTAGGAACTCGATTAAACTTTAGCACGGCATTCCACCCACATCCGACGGACAATCCGAAAGGACGATACAAACTCTCGAGGATATGCTAAGGCCGTGGTGCTCGAACGAGGCGAAGTTGGGAGACCGCACTCCTTCGATCGATCGCTACAACAACGCTTCCAAACAACGATCGCATGGCGCCATACGAAGCCCTATATGAAGAAGTGTAGATCTCCACTCTATTGGGATGAAATTGGCGAACGAAGGGCTGGACTCGATGCCATTGAAGGAATGGTCGAAATCGTTCGAAAATCCGCGCGAGAATGAAGGAAGCCCAGAGACAGAAGTCGTACGCCGACGTTCGATGGACGGACTTACAATCCCACGCGGTGATAAAGGTTTTTCCCCAAAGTATCCCCGTCGAAAGGGATAACGCGTTTGGGGTTTAAGGGAAATGAACCACGTTTTATCGGACCAGTGAAATTCTAGAGAGTAGGACCCGTCAGTTACCAATTGGCGCTACCCCAGCCTTGGGAACGTGCACGACGTTTTCATGTGTCGAGTTGCGAAATACGTGTTCAACCGAAGCACGTGATTCACTTTAAAGAAATTGCGTTGAACCCGACTTGAGCTACGAGGAGAGACCCATGATGATCCTAAACCATAAGGTTCAAACCCTAAGAAACAAATCTGCTTCATGAAAATACAATGGAAAAACCACGGGACCGAGGAAGCCACGTGGGAGCTTGATGATAAGATGATGGAACTATACCGAACTCTTTCCATAAAGGTACCAAATTTCGGGACGAATTTTCTTTTAAGAGTGGTAGAATGTAACATCCCGAATTTGAACCCTAAATTTTGGGCCCTAAAATTAATTATTGATGACGTGGAAGGAGTGAATTATTCGATAAATGAATTGATGGCATTAGTTTGTTTGATTCGAGAAGTTTGAAAAGTCAAATTTGTTGACTAGTATGATGTGGCATATGTGATTAATTAAATTATGTGATGAATTTTTTGAAAAGGGGAGTGAGAATAATGGGGAAAAATTTCCATAAATATTAGCCCCCTAATACTGGATTTTCAAAATCAAAATTTTGGGGGAGGAAAGAATTATTTTATTTTAGTTAATCCCTTGTTTGATTTTTTATACCTAGAATTTAAATATTCTACCAAATCTTTCCATACTTCAAGAGATCTTGTCATATCCATTTTAGTTAATTTTAAAAAAGATCCCTTTTTTTTGAATAGCCAAATCCCCCTATTTTTTTTTCCATGGGGGGATTCTTTATGTTATTTTTTTTTGTTCCGGGATATTTTTTTCTATCCGTAAAATATACCAAAACAAAACCATATAATTAAAGGGGCCCAAAACAAAATTTGGGTTTATGCCTTAGAATCTTTTTGGTATTTCTTCTTCCCTACTCCATAATATTTATTTTTTTTTGGGAGAAAAAAAATCTTACCAAATATTCTTTTTAAACCTAAAGATCTTGTTGAGCACTATAAATAAGAGAACCCCTAAACCCCCCCAATTTTTCTTCCCCATCATTCCCCGCTCCTCAAATTTTTCTTCTTCTACTCTCCAATAATTTTGCTATTTTTTGAGAAGAATTAAATTTTAACCAAAAATTTTTGAAGAACCAAGCCCTTTCTTTTATATAAATTTTCTTCATCTTCTTCTTTTTTTTCTAACCGATGAATCGGTTTCTTGAACCCCATGCATCTTCTTTTAGGAAATTTGGGATAAAAAGGGAAAGGGGAAAATGGAACATGTGAGGGGTGTGGTGTGTGCGTGATGTGTGTGCGTGTGTGAGTATGTGTCGTGGGGGTGGTATTTTGGTGTGCTTATGGCTAAATACTTTGGTAAAATGCCGATGATAGATCTGAGTTGAAAAACTAAGGAAAATATATATATGATAAGCATGACTTTTAATTTAATGATTTTTGATGATTAAGACAAGTCGTGGGGAAAAAGGGAAGTATTTAGAATAGAGTTAAAGCTGATTAATCGATTTGTGAATATGCCTAGTGAATAGAAAGGTGAAACCCCTTTTCGAAGCCATAACAAAAAACAAAACTACTTAAAAAAGCGAGGTGGGCTTTACTCTTAAAACCTTTATTTTTTAAAAATGGATTGGTGTTAAATTTTAACCGTTATGCCATGCCTAGTTCTGTTTAGGATATTGTGCGCCGATGCCTGTTTTTATTCGCCCCGGGCGGGGCCATGGATAGTTTATCAAGGGGCCGGTATGGGCCCCAAGCCCTACCAGCGTGTACACAAGGGACGGGGGCCGCCCTGTAGTCGGCCGGCCGGGCGAAAAATGTGGCCACATTTCTCGCACCATGGAATGATTGTGATTGGGATTTGGTTAGGGAAAAAAGGGGGTTATTTTGACCGGCCCCATGGAAAATATTTTGGATACCTGATATTTTTCTTTAAACCCCTAAAACTCGAGTTCCTTTGGGAAGGGTGGCATAACTTATTGAATAAAGTGTTTTTGGGAAGAGTCCACCCAGTATTTCAAAAAACCAAATTTTCATTTTTTTCCTTTGTGCGGTTAAGACGAGCTGGGGGGTGTTGGCATGTTAATTAATTAAGGTGGATGTTTTTGAACCCGGATGGTTTCATACATAGCGCCTTTTTTCTTGGTCGTTTTCCAAGTTTTGAAAACTCATATTGATTCGGGTTATTGGACTTTCGTTTTTTAGGCCTTATACTTTTCTTGTGACTTTATCTTGAAACCTATGTCATCTTAAGTTTTGATCGTCATTTATGAAACCCCGTTTTCCCATTTAAGTTTCTAGGTTAAGTTGATGTCTTTATTGCTTTGACAATTCCTTTAATTACTTTGGTCTAACCTCCTGAATGAAACCTAGCCTATTTTCCCGATTGCTTTTAAGTCGTTTTGGGTACCCCCGATTTTTTGCCCCGGAGGGCGGGTCTTAATCTACCCTATAAAAGGAGACGCAACTAACATGAGAGACACACCTTTTTTCAAATTTTTTAGCTTAGTTTTCTACTTTTCTACACACTCATCCGGGGAAATTTCCGGGGTTCACGTTTAAGATAGTTTGGGTGCAACACCGTTCTACGGAGGCGAAGAAAAAATTCCCTTTTTTTTCCGTTAGAACTCCGAGTTCCCCTTCAAGCTCGGCTTTTGTGTGGTTTCTATCGTTGGATATTTAGTATTTTTCAATGGATATTTCTTATGTTTCGTTTATTTGTTGTGTCGTTTTTTGGGTTTTTGGTTTTTGATCTCCGATTGATCCAGTTTGAAGCCGGGTTTTTAGAAACCTGTTTGGCAATTTGAGATCCAAATTTGAGGGGAGAATGTTTGGGTTTTTGTGGGTGGCTTTGGGTCCGGAGTGGGTTGCGCCCGGGACTATTCGTTTTTTTGAATGCTTCTTTGTTTTTTAAATTTTGCATTCTTTTTTTACTTGCTGAGCCCTAGATCCGCCTTAGTTTGAATTGTTTTTCGATTTTGTTGCTTTAATTTATGTTTGCTTCATTCGATTTACGTTCTATCTCTGTTTTTTTTACCCGGATGTTTTATGCTAAATGTTGAAGAAGATGATGTCGTTGTTAGTTGGTCCTTTAGTTAGTTATTTTGCGCTTTTTCAATCGTACTCTACTTTTTCGTAAAATGGTCCCCACCATCGCTTGTTTTCTTAGGTCTGATAATTTAGGGAATAGTTTTCTTAGGTCTAGTAATTGCCTCGCTTTTTCCAGTTATATGCATGATTTTTGTTTCGCCTAGATCTAGTTGTTAGAATAACATACTTCAATTACCAAGTCTAGTTTAATTTCTTCGACCAAAAAATGCGTGGCGCACAACCCAAAAATAGTTCCCGAGTCTTTGAACTCCGTTTATTGCGCATTCATCTCTCGTGGATCGATCCCTACTTCCTCGTGCTAATTTTAGTATACGTGGTTGAGGGTTTTTGAAGAGGTATTCTGTGTCCGACGACCGAGATCTTTCGACGATCCATGAGTTCCTGGACCATGTGATCTAGTGGATTCACGACCTAGAAGCTTGATATTCCTCACTGTGCCACGCCTAAACCCAAGAAGTTCAAAATGTTAGTGGAATGTGGGATCCACTTTTATTATATTGGTTTTATAATAAAATGTGAGTGAAGTGATTAAGAGTAATGTGGGACCTACTTATCATTTATAGTAAAAATGAACTGTGAGAATTATTGTGGGACGGACCGAAATGGAAAAGAGTGACAATTATTGTGGGACGGAGGGAGTAGAAATTAGTCGGAATTGAAAGAAAAGCGGTTTGCCTCGGAATTCATGACTGGAAGAAGAACACGACCAGCATCCCGCTGAAAGTTGTCCCGAGAGATCAAAGACCTAGCGACGGTACGATGTATCATAGCCAAGGACTCGCTGGAATTGGGAGGCGCATGAATGAATCTATTTTATCTCCAAGACTTACCTTGTTAGGATAGAAGATATACCATATTGAGAAGCATGAGTTGAAGGCTATAAATACCCCTAAAGCTTCATCTAATGAAATTTTTTTCTGCATTCTATATTTGAGAAATAATTTGAGAGTACTTGTTCGGTTGTTCCATTGCTCAACATCTTTCAACCATATTTGAAGTTTGAAGTTTGGTTTCAAGAAAAGATTAAGATATAGTACAATATTATTTCCTTGGGTTTTATCTTAGTTGTTTTTATGTTTTCTATGTTTTCCTACAAACTATGGGTTTAGTATATTTGTCTATGAGTAGTAAAATCGTAGAATTGTAGGAATGTGTTAGTAACGATCTTGGTTTATACAATTCCTATTTTATGATATTCATTTGTTCTTGTTTGCTTTATTCTAACTTTTTCGATAATGCTTCATGTTCGAGTGACACGTTCTATGATGAATTATTGGCTTGCAAAGTAATCGAGAGAGATTTCGCATGTTAGACTGGACTTAGTTAACACTACAATTAATTCTCCCCGAAAAGGGTTTTTGAGGGTTTAATAATCTCTCGCCGACAACCTTAGTGTTTAATCAACTTGTGCCGCATGGGCAATTCTTATATGACTCGTTCTAGTTAAGCATGAACTCGCTAGGATATCATAATTTTATTTTGTATAAATCATAACCGTAAAGCACATCCTTGCAATTCTCTTGTCTCCATCAGCTTTTCTCAAATACCGCGATTGTTTATTTGCTTTAATTTATTGTTTGATCAACTCAACCACCGTGTTTCCAAAGAGTGATAGAAGGCTCGTATTAGATAGCCAATCGTGATAGCATTCCCTATGTTCAACAACCATGTGCTTACCCTTAGCTTTACTATTCCTACCTTGTTATTCTTGCAAGTAGTAGTGCTAAAAATAGTGCATCATTGCTTCCGACTTTGTCCAAGAGAAGAGTGACGCTCCCTCTTGCTGCGGTAGAGTAGAAACCGATGTAGGAAAAGGAAAAAAAGTGAGGAAGATAAACTCATGGTTTAGGATGTTTTATTTGGTATTTAACATGGATTATTAATTAAGTTGTGGCTTAATGTTCAGATTTCCATCCACTTACGCACTATTTAGGTGATTTAACGAGTATGTTGAAGTTTTGGAGTTAAAAAGAGTCAGAATGGGATTAAACGAGACTTAAGGAGGCGAAACAGAGAGAAAATCCGAGACGCAGGCTAAGTATTGCGGCATATCATACCAAAATTTGGTATGCCATGACATTCTACAGCTTGGCAATTTCAATATTGTATATTGTACCAACCAAACCCCTAAAATTCATGTACTAACATTTAGCTTTAGGGGGCGACTGATAAGAGACTAGTTAAATCATAAGAAATCGGTTATGAATATAACTTTTGATAGATATGGGTTGCTACAAAAAAATGCAAAAAATAGGAATGAAAAAATTATAGTTATTCACCAAATTGGCAAATAGAACCGTTTTATTTGATAATGCTTCGTACTACTCACGTCCCATTAAAAATAAAACATTTTCCATTTTAGATGATCCCACTAAAAATAAAACGTTTCTATAATGAAAACATCGCCATTTCTACTTATTCAACATTCTTACTTTACATTCTCTTTATTAACTCACGAAAAACACTAAATAAAACCTTTGCCGAAAATCAAATGTATCATATTTATTGGGATGAAGGGAGTATATATTAACCCACCAACGCATGTGAACTCAATGTGAATATTATGCTCGTTGCAATTTCAAGACGAAGCGAAGCAATTTCAAGACGAGCGAAGATATCTTTCCCAGGGAAGACCTCGGTGGATTACCATCCATAAAGATTAATGTTTCAGTTAATTTATCACATTTATTTCAAGCCGGAAATTTGAGAAAACTTCGTGGATGATACTTCTGCAAATTTACCGTCTGTTATTCTTCTTCAGCTCGTCAACGTCAAGTTCCACCGCCAGTACAGGAGAATCCTCATTTGCACTGAGATCACTGAAAAGAAGCATTACCATTAACCACAATTTCTAACCAGACATGACTGTAGCTAGAAGTTGTTAAATTAAAAAAAAGCTAACCTATTATTCACAGGCCCGTGATCTACATCGTTCTTTAGGCAATATATAGCTCTACCAATAATGTCACTCAGAGTAACCGGACCAAATGATCGACTATCATAGGAGTCCTGCCACACACACAAATTGAAAGAAGTGAAGGTAAGCATCAATCTCTGCCTATTAGTATACATCTCTAGAATCAATTGGTCCTCCAAACATTCACATATTAACCCAAAACAATTTAAGAAATCGTGAGAAACTTGACTGATCAAAAGATGTGAGTATTAAAGTATAAAGATGAATAAAGTAATAAAGTGAATCAACAATGAAGTTCAATCCATTTTGAAGGATGCAGCAATTATACCATGTTTAATTGACTCATGAAGGCAAAAACAGTCATTATTCAGAGTAGTTCAAAATCAAAATTATTTTGGCTTTACACCCCACCAGCATAACGACTACTAAGGAAACAAAAGCAGGTGAACTTTCATTCATCAGAAGACTTCATGTACACCCATATCGCAACAGAGGAATGGAACATGGACTTCAAAGTTGCAATTGGAAGGGTGGTATCTCATCCGGAAGTATTAAATTTTTAGAATGAAGATAAATGTTCAAGCATATGCAGCATATACCTTGGGTTTTAGGTCTTCATTGTCAGCTAGAACCCAGCACTCGTTATCCTCAAGAATGAAAGGTTCATCTTTTTCATCAGTTGAAGCCATTTCGTGTCCCTCAACGGCAGCTAACCTTCGAACCAGATACTTGTCTGAGTTCATGGGGTCCTTCAACACTACCAAGTCTCCAACAAAACATTTCTACCACAAAAGATACAAACATTTCTCCTCAAATATACAGAGATATGATATACAACAGATATTAAGCATATTCAATAGTTAGCACCCTTCATTAAATGGCAGAAATTTCCTACTAGCCTACCAAGAAGGGGTTAATAAAGAAGTAATCAACAGAGAGCTAAACTTAGTAAATACCACTATGTGTGAACTACTTGAAAGAGATGAACAAAGATGTACCCAAAAACCCAGTTAGGGGAATAGAAAGAAATAGAGGCAACCAAATAACTATTGGAAACCAAAAGGCATACGTTGGATCTGCATGTGGAATTCTCCGAACAAGAAAAGTTCCAGCTTCAGTCCCGATTGTTGGAGACACATCTTCTGATTTATTCTGATGCAAAAAAGTCAGCTTCCCTACCAGAATAGTTTTCATTATGGTATCAAAGCTTTTAGCATCCACGCGTCCATGGGTCTGCAATGCATAAGATTCCCAAGGTGAAGCATAATTCCTTCCAGCCGCACAATAAAAGTAACAGAAAAACCATCATAGCATAAGCTTAAAACTTAATTATCATCCAAAAATTGAACAAGTCGAATAGTCTTGCTATAACTTAGTTAAATATCTCCGATAAAACAATTGAGAGTACAAAATAACAAACTCACTGATTCAACAAAATACACATAACAAACATGAGTCACATGACCACAAAAAAACTAAGGCCTTATTCACGCTGGTGGATAGAGATGGATTACTACAAGTTATTTAACAATGTCTTCAATATTTTTAACCTATAATGGGTGGATAACACGAACCTCTTGATTGTTTAGATTTTGAGTTATTCAACGGTAATAAGTGTCCACCGAAAGAGGTAATATACATACAACATACACATCTCTTTCTTCATAAAGCATAAAAATAAACATAAGAAATTTATCCGTCCCACCGTAAGTGAGGTGTATTCCTTTTGGGTCTTCCCATTATAAGTGAAGCATTTCCTTTTATGGCAAAAAAGCAATACTCTATCTCTCTCTTACTTTATCATCTCTCCTACTTTTTCTCTCTATTTTTTTCCACCCTTACTTTATTTTCTCTTTATTTAACCACTACACATCACTAAACACCCATACAAACCTGAAATGTGTCACATATGATGATGGACGGAAGGGAGTAACATTTATAGCATTCAACATTCTTTCATCAAACTCCAAATTCATAAAGTAACAAACCCATATTCCCTTTGAATAATATTTGAGGGGCACTCTAAAAAATGAAGACCATAAAACCTAATACAAGAAAGGGTTCCAGATTTCTTTTTGCTAAAATTGAGTAAAATAAGTAGCGAATCTGGGCGAATCCCTGTTATTTCAAGCATTTATGAAATTCATTTACTGGTATTTGTCTATTTTCTACGTCCTTGTTTTAATCAAAACTACAACATCCTACAAAAGAGGGGAGCGAATTCTTTTTTTTGGCAGTGGGCTGAAAAATTGATCGATTCCGTAAATTAGGTGTAAAGTTCGTTTCTTTTAGTGAGTTTATAAGTTATATGTGAAACAGAAAAGATGAAAATTCAATATATACGTAGATGTGATCGCAAACACATCAATCTAAGAGAGAATGTGTAGTGTTACCTTCTGGTAGAGAGAGATAGAGTAGCCGACTTTGCTAGAGGCGTAGCAAAACCAATTCGAGAGGGACGCCATTGCAATTGCAATTCTGTTGTTGAGGAACTCAGTTTCCCAGCCCTTAAACCCTCCCAAATAAATTTCCACTTTTTTCTATTTTTTGCCATTTCTGGTTTTATTTGTATTTACGTGGAATTTAGATGTTCAATTCCTCATTTCCAAATAATCAAAGGTATAATTTTTTAATGGTATTTTGATACTTTTTTCTAAAATAAATAAAATTTTTAGAAATAGCACGAATTTTAATTCAAGATTGATAAAGGTAAGATATAAATAAGAAGCAGTGGAATTAATTTAATAGATTGTGGATCTATTTATTAAAATGAAAATTTTTTATTTTTAAGAAATGGATAGAGTATAATTAGTAGATAAAATACAAAGCAAATAAAATAGATAAATGAATGAAAAGAATAATGTAAAAATTTTAAAATAATGCATAAGTATTTTTTAGATCTAAAAAAATTAGATATTGCAACTTATTAGGGTTGTCAATGATATTTGTTCTAACTAAATATTACTACTATCTCCTCCAAAACGACATGTGTTGCAACTTATTTAAAATTAAGATCACAACCTATATTGTTTCCTAAACCCTAAATATTATATACTATCCTCCTCCCAAACTCGCACAGATGTGTTGTTGTATCACGGCAAAGCATCAAATTAATTAGGGCTGGGAAATACTTAGTGATTATTTCTAAAAAAAATTTCTTGTTTTCGATCTAGCACTATTAATTTCGTTTCTCCATGTCGTGCTTATTTGAAGAGGCTGCTACCCCACAAAGGTTTGTGGAAGTTCTTACTAAAAAACTGCCCCTTCAAAGTTCAAACTCATCAGATCAAAGGAAGAAGACAGAAACAGACATCCAACAAACTTTCTTTCTCCATCCCTTTCAATATGCAAATAAATCTTGCTAGTATTTTTTGCAGGAGCGGATCAGGAACGGATATATCAGATATGTATAGATAGCAATTTAACATTCTTCTCAATTTTGAAGCTACGCAACAGGGGGTTCCATCGCTTTTCATAACTACGTCAGTTATTCAGATGACAACGGGAGCACTGAACTACATTACATATTTTGATTTACATGAAACACGATTCCTATCAGGTTTCAAGGTATCACGTACAAACGAAGAACTAAAGACACCTTTAGCACCTCTTAAACTTAAACTGCAATTCTTTCAGCTTGCAACCAAGTTTGGATTGTGTTTCTTTAAACTTAAATTAATTCAGAAAATCCTTCATTGGATCATCGTGATGGACCCTCTTCATCCTGAAAGCTTCCATATCTTCAGGTGTTACCTGAAAGCCGAAGAATGGTCAGAACCAAAAGAAATATTATTGTAGTTGAAACAAGTTGTTTGCATATGTATCAAACTACCTCATCGTTCCACTTCACGTTGTACTTCCGTTTCCTTTCATCCCTCTCCTCTCTTCCGTCTCGTCCTCCTATCATAAGAATAAAAGTTTCAACAACCGATGAAGGAAAGAAGCTACCAGGAGGAGAGCATAATAGAAAATGATTCAAGAACTGAAGGGTTACAATACATTATTGAATTGAAGAATTTCACCTTTTGAAGTGCTTCGTAAGTCTTTTTGGTCCAGAACCAGATCGTCAGGTACTTCCGATCCCCATGTAGCAACTCTTTTCTCTTCAGCTACAGGTGCTTCTGCTTTCAAAAGTAACCTATCAAATCTCTGCGATACATATTTACATGATTCTAGATATACAAGTAGCATATGCAATAGCAAACTTTGATCTTTGTTAAATGTAAAGGGCTCACCTTCTCCAGTACGGTAGATGGATTTAATATGAAATAACATTTAGATTACATAGTGTTGCATACACTTCATAACAACTAGTCAACTTGAACAATTTTGCTCACACAATTTCAAGTGGCTAACACATCGAAAACTGAGGCAGACATTAATTTTTTAGGAAAAACAAAAACAACAAATTCTTTGCGCAAGAGTTGCTCTAAACAAGCTTTGAAGAGTTAAGTCCTTTTTTGGTCCTAACATATGGCGATTTTATGATTTTGGTCCGTAACATTATCTTTTGAATTATTTGGTCCTGAACAAATAAAAAGGTCCGATTTAGTCCATTATGGACGGAACTGTCAAAATTTGACTCTAACACTAATTAAGGAAGTTTTGACGGATTAACAATTTTTTAATAGAATATTTAAATTATTTAAAAAATACTTGATAATTTAGAAAATAGATTAATAAATAAAATAAAATAAAATAGAAAATTAATGTGTGTTTCGTGTCGATTCTCATCGGGTTTCCTGGGATGGAATGAGCGCGACCGAAGGTGAAATTGAGGAGATTTAAGGAGGGGGGGAGGAGAGGGTGTCATGGTATAGCTTAGCGACGAAGCTGCCGTTGTAGTAGGCATATTCGGAGGTGCCGGAAACTTGTGGCACCAGATTTTGATGGTTTCGAGGGGGAAGTTAGCGATAGCGCAGAGGTGGGAGGATGGGAGGGAAGAGTGTGCGGCGGAACAGAAAGGGGGAGTTGCAGGGAATGGGGTTGCGCCACCATAGCTGGTGAAGAGGAAGCCGCCGACGTAGTGAATGTTTGTCTGACCTGCTTCGAACCGGAAACCAAATTGGAAATGAGACTTCTCCATGTATTTGAAATTAAATGAAATGAGAGAACTAGGGTTCGTGAAGTATTTGGTCAATGATTCGATTGTTGTGTTCTTGGTGCAATGAGGAAGAAGAAAGAGAGATTTGGATTGTTGAGTGTTCTTGGTGTAACGAGGAAGAAGACACGTTTTTTGGGTTAATTATTTAGAAATGATGAAAATTCTAATTCATTTGGGATTATTATACTAATTAGGTCAAAATGAGTTAATTGTGTTCGACTGTTAGTTTTGTGACGACAGCGTTAAAAAGGACCATTTCCGACCATTTTTATTTGTTCAACCAAATAATTCAAAAGATAATGTTCTGACCAAAATCATAAAATCACCATATGTTAAGGACCAAAAAGAGATTTTTACTCGCTTTTGAAATATGTATCCCCATGCGAGATCATGACAAGTTTCAAATAACCTTATGCAGTAATTGATGTCAAAGTCAATACCTTCAGTAGCCTCTTCCGGGCTATATTAGTTTCATAAGATCTGCGAAGCTTCAGCAGCCTCAATACCAGCAGCACCAGTACAATAGCTGTTCCACATTCTGGTGGCAACATTTGTAACCCCATTGATGATCTTTCCACCATGAACCCCAAACACTAGTGTGGTTGTTTATGTAAACATCTTTTCGCATTTGCTCTTAGGAAGAGCCATCTCCTGCATACATCATTGAATCACCAGGCCATTTCCATGAAGGTAAACAAAGTGCAAACAAAATTTTCTAAGGACCGAGCATATAGGGTTGGACACAGAAGTTTCATACTACACAATTCACATTTATCTCTCAATTTACCCTTTGAACTTCTCCTCATTACCAACTGCTTGGTGGTTACTAGAAATCTCAAAAACATTCACAATTATTTGGAAGTCCTTAAAAACAAAAATCCAAGTGGAACTCGTCCAACATAACATGATGACCAGACAGAGCTCTAGTATGAAGGAAAATGCAGAAAATAGGATGAAAACTCGCATTTGATTGTCACCACTCCAAAACTAGAATGCACAAACAATTCCAAGAATATCATGAACTGCAGCATTTTGGGCATGTCAGGTGGGATAGATGCATTTCACTTATGCTGTCAAGCGCCACCGTTAGTCTAACAGATATTTAGGGGGAAAAAGATGCCGAATTAAAGCATCATATTAACTTAGCTAACATAACTTGATGACCGGGAAGAGTTCTAGTACAAGGCAAAAATGCAGAAAATATGATGGAAAAATAAACATTAGATTGTCACTCCTCCAAAAATAGAATGCACAAACAATTCCAAGAATATCATGACACTGCACCCTTTTTTAAGATGCATTTCACTTATGCACCACCATAAGACTAACACAACATTTGGGTAAAAAAGCATTCCACGTTAAAGTAACATATGAAACAGAGATTTCAATTCTGAATGTTAGAGAAAACTACAGCAATGACTCATAAGCATCTCAGGTAGAAATTAAGATGGAAACGAAATCTTGTAAAGGGAGACAGGAAAAATTTTGGTCATACCTACCTTTATGATCCTACCAGCACGATCATATTCAACCTCCCGCTCACTTTTGCCCAAGTAAGAGTTCTCGTGGAATTACTTCATCAGCAGCAGCATTACCATACTTCTCCATGATTTTGCTTAGTATGAGACTTCAGCTTCTCCTTGTTGATCTTGAAATTTTTATAAAGCAACTCAGCTTGTGAAGGAGCAGCTTGATATGAACGTCATGACCCTGTCAAATGTTTCCCCAAGCATGAACATTCAGCTGTTTGAACTCCAAAGCTTGACCACTCACTCTATTTTGATTTCTCCTATAATTTTCACAGGTTGCCAATTGTATAACTAAGATCATGCAAGAGATATATAGCAACCACGACAATTAGCACAGAAAGTACACTCACAGCATAGAACTTCTCATTTGGATCCATGTCGGAAGAGGGTCCTCACGCATAGAACGGGTCTTGGGGTCATAGGGGCAGAGTTAACATCAAGATTGAGAAGATATTTGCAGTATCCCTCTAATAAGAAAATTCCCCGATAACAAGAGAATAATAATTAGGTATAATTTTAAATTTCACATTCAAAGTGCTTGAAATCAGTTGCTCAAATAATTTGAGAGCAAACATGTTTCAGTAGAGTAAATGCATAAAACTGGTGGTGTGCAGAAAGAATACACATACAATGATAGTTCCTGTGCTACCACCACCGGTAGTACGCACACGCTTTTCAACCTTCCAAAAGTCCATTTGTTTGCTCTCATCAACTTTGGCCTCATCAACTTTCAGAGAGTCTTCATTATCCTCATCATCGCTAACACCATCTTCTTTATTTTTATTATTATTTTTCTCCTCCAACTTCTTAAGCTGTTTGTCCTTTAAAAAATTTGCCTTTGCTTTCGTCCCTGGCTTCATCTCTGAATGACATGTTTATAAGATGCAGCATCATATCCATTTCCCTCGATTCTCTTCCCATCATAATCAAGCTCAAGGTCTCTATCTTTCATCTGGGGCAATATGCTTGCCTGTCCACTTGGCTCCTAATTTGTGGGTCTTTTACGTGCCTTTTTGTCGTGTGTCAAAGCCCCACAGCTGGGAAGCATGAAAGCTCAGAGCCAGTACCATACTACCATAACATTCAATTTGTATTAAAAACACAAACATAAAGTATAAACAAACTTGTAAACAGCAGGTTTCTTTTTTTATCTATGGTGGCTATGTCTAAATTAACCTTGTGATATTACAACCAAAAGTGGAAATACCCAAGTAAAAAGGGATAAATGTACCACATTTACTTAGTAACCTAACACAACATGAAAAGGAAAAATTTTTGATAAAATGGCAAAATTTATATCAAAAGTAAGGGGCGCCAACGTTGAGCAAACTAGAGTGCAATCAGAAAATGGAATATACTAAACCATGAATATTCTTTCACTGAAATGGACATGTGTTTTACTTCTCGACAGGGGGATTCCAGTTTCTTAAATATTCATGATTCTAGTATATGGACATTCCAGTTTGAACCTGCCTTATGTATTTCCACTTTTAGATCCTTGAAAAAGGCTAAACCATTACCGTGAACCATTAACATACACAGAATGCAGGTTCAACACGGGTATTCAAGTTTCTGTAACAATCAATTCAGTTTCTATCTCGGAGTGTACAAATGGGCACTGCATTTCACTTACTTTTCACAAGCACCCTTCCTGAACTTTTCAGCTTGAAAAGTCTTTGCACCTCTGTCATACCACGACTTGGTATAATTTGGATCAGACTTCCACTTCCTTTGATGCTTCAAACTCTGGAAACAAAATGCTAAACAATGAGCATTCCTTATCTCTAGGCTAGACACCACAAAACAGACAAGTACACATAATCATAGAACATACAGGTCTCTCCGCATTGAGATACCAAGGCGCAGAAGACATATACTGTGGAATGTGAGGATTGATTTCCTTTCCATCTTCATCCAATTCGGCCGGTGCAAGCCCGCCTTACGAGCCTCTTCTAGTTCAAGCTGCTTTCTGTGATCCTCCCTTGATTTGAACGCCACTATGATCCCAATAATCAAGACAACATTAACAGTGAATTCAGTAAAGAAAACTGAAATACTTCCAGATGCCCCAATAATTGATGGACCAGGCTCTCAGAACAATAAAAGGTGTGAGCTTGATCACAAGTCACATATGGAAAATTCGACAGGATTAATAGAATTTAATTCCGGTTAAATCACCAAACACTTAATTGATGTAATGGACAGAGATGATGCATTAAAACTAAGAGTGTGGGATGTACCTGAAGCAGTCGCCATGGTTTACAGAGGAAACGGGATCGAATTGGATTTAATTGTTAAACCCTAGATGCATGAGGAAGAACGATAATTTGTGGTGTTTAGAGGAAGGAGAAAAATAGCCCCCTGATTTATTTTGATTAATTTTTTTCTAAAAATACTTTATGAGTATTAGTTTTCAAATAATTAATGTTCTCCCCTGATTTATTTTGATTAATGTTTTTCTATAATACTTTATGGTGTATTAATTTTTAAATAATGATTGTACTCCTACGAGTGCCCAATAGTCCGAAATAGTATTCACATGCTCCCCAAAACTTGTTCACAAATCTGCCACAAAAACTTGTTCTGATAACAATCACGCCATAGTACAAATCGCGTTATTTTATCAATTGTTGTTATATTTTAAATGGATGGAACAAAATTAATTGACAAAAATAAATACTATGGAATGGAAAAAATGAATTGGGAATAGATATTTTATAAAGTGAACTACATAAAAAGCCTCAACGTTTGTTTGTGTCATGCATATCCTAGGGAAAAAATACCTCCACAAAGCCAACCTTAAACATAATCACATATCGTATATTTGTAGCCATTTTCGACCAAAATGCCCAAATGCTCCGAAGGGCATTTTTGGCAATCCCTAAAGTTTGACATTATGAATTATGTCACATTTACAATAGAACTTGCATATAATATCCTAATGTTTTGATACTTCATGCGTGATTAAATTTTGTCAATATTTCTACACAAAAAAAACTTATTATATTCCTCTTTTTCTAGTTAATGGTAACAATCTACTTATATCATGTAGGAATTCATTGAGAAACAACAAAAAATATGGAAAAATTAAGTTATTTATGAAAAAATAGCGAGAGAATCGGCGACACCACGTGGCTCTCTTTCGGCGTGCAATAGGCACGCGGCTCCGCCACCACCTCTGCGCCACCGCGCCGTCCACGCTACGTACGAGGCCCGACCCCTCGCGCGGCGACCCCCTTCCAGCAATAGACGTCGCGGATTGTAGACACTTAATATCTAAGGACGTTAACTAAGAGCATCCACATGAAGGCGGACGATGGCCTCCATCATCCGCGCCGATCCATCGTCCGCCAGACGAAGCGCGGACGATGCTCATCTTCCCGCATCGTCCGCCACGTGGCGTCGCCGGACGATGCGACCGACTAAGCGACGTGTTTTTAATTATTATTTAATTTTATTCAATTTTCAAAATCTATATATACCTCTCACTTCTCACTTCATTTTCACTCCTTTCACTCTCAAATTCACGCTACATTTTCTACATTTCAAATAAAATGAATCCGGAATTACCAGTCCAAATAGTCCGATGTTCGGTGGTGCACGATGGCGGATCGGAGCCGATGAATACGGCCATTCGACACCAACGCCCGATCGATCCCTAGTTCGGCACGGACTCGTACGGATCGTCGACATGGAGCCCTTTTCCAACCGCACACTCCGCCGCGCTGCGGCCGATCCGCCCAGCGCCCGCGTCGGCTCCACCACCAAGAAGAAGCGGACCAAGGCAGGCCCGAAGTTGCCGCAACGCGGTGTGTGAAGAGTTCGCCGGGAAGGACGAACTACACCGGAAGAATCCATCGTCTAGACGAGATGTTGGATTGATGTTTTAGAGGATCCGGTGTTCCCCACAACCGAGAAGGTTCTTGCGTATTGGGAGCGCATTCGAAAAATACAACGTGGCCAGCCAGCCACACAAGCGCCAAAGGGAGCATCTCCGCATAGCAGGGATCAAATAAAGCACGGTCACGTGTTCACGGAAGTACGACAAGTGCGAGAGTGAGCGGGCGCGGGCGAAGTCTTGTCGGATGTCGCGACAAAGCGGTGTAATCGTACGAGTCATTGTACGGCGAATTCAAGCACTCCCGGTCCTGGGCGCTCTTGAAGGAGAAGCGGATTCGTTGGTGGTGTGCTTATTCCCAATCGACGGCGGCGAAGAAGAGGGCGTCGAAGCGCACCTTCCCGATTATACAGCGAGCGAGCGCATCTCCAATGGACCTCAACAATCCGGTGTTCGAGGATGAGTGTTCGGACACCGATGTCCTCGCGGCGTCCCGGTGGCATCAAGGCTGCCAAGGCCGAGGGGCAAGGCGACCTCCTCCACCGCGCGCGCTGACCGAGCCCTGCCGACCGGCGTGACCACGGCCCGTCTTTGGCTGCGTCACATGCACACGGATTTGGTGGCCTCCTCCGGCTATAGGACGTTGTTGGACGCGCACAACGCCACGATGCGGGCGACCAACCCGGCTCAAATCGAAGGCATCCGGCGGATGATCGATGGCCTCGGCGCGGGTTGGGGGACTACTCTAGACTAGCTAGTGTTTTTTTATATGTAGTGCGATTTTTTTTATTTCTAATTTTGTAACTTTTTTTTAATTAATTAAATGTAGGATTTTCCTTAATTGTGTTGTTTTTATTTATTTATTTTGCTTGATATATTTAAATAAATTATATAAATACAAATATAAGTAAAATGTTTAGGGCGGGAGCTTAGGGCGGGCTATAGTCGCCCCATTGTGAGTGGAAGGGGCGGATGATAAAATGCTGATGTGGCGGTGCATAGGCGGGGCTTAGGGTGGGGCTTAGTCGCTCCATTGTGGATGCATCCTGAAGGGCGGAGATGCTGACAATGCATCCTCCAGCCTATAGTCCAACCGTAGCACCACGAGAGGATGCCACTTCCATCCTCCGCGCCTATTCATCCTCCGCGGACGATGCACCATTTTTTCATCCTCGGCCTATCCTCGCCCCATTGTGGGGGTAAGGAGGATAGTCCGGACGATACACATTTTCGTTTTTAAAATTTTTTTTTTTAATTTTCTTCATGTATATATCACTATTTTATTTTACTTCATTTCACACCTTTCACTCCACTCTCTTCCCCATCACAATTTCTCTCTAAATTTAATAATGAATTAGAGAATTTTCATATTTGCAAGCATAGAATATAAAAAATAAAAAATAAATACTAACAATAGGATATGCCTTTAATTTGTGGTGTTTTTATATTTTTATTCTTGCTAATTGATATATTTGCAAACATAAAAATTTTAAAACAATTACAAAATAAGAGTTAAAATTATAGAGGGAATGGTAGGAGGATAGAATGATGATGTGGTGGAGCACAGGGCGGGGTTTAGGGCGGACTATCGGGGTTTAGGGCGGACTTTAGTCGCCTATTATGGATGCCCTAAGGATAACAATGCAGCCCCACTAAATTTAGATGGTTAGGTTTGAAAATTTACAACTCGATAAAATTATAATCCAATTATTAACTAACCCGCATTTGATTAGCCCACACGAGTGGGGTAGACCCAAAATCCGATTTTGGACCTAAGTATAACTATTTTTTATTATTTCTTCATGTAATTTTGACACTTCATTAATTATTTTTAATATAAATAACCATAAATAAATCTTTAATTTTATGGGTACTAGTATCTCACCCGTGCTTGCGAACATTGAACTATTTAAAACTATAATGTGGTGGGTTAAATTATCTAATAGAGATAATATTTCTAATTATTTACTAAAGCTTATGCATAAGTTGTGGGTGAAATTTATTGGATCTGTAATAAATAAATTGTGAACACACGTTGACAACATGGGGAAAAAAGTCATATATAGGTCACAGGTAAAACAAAATTGGTAAACATAAATAAATTATTGTAGACTAAATTATAAAACATAATTCATATGTTCGAAAAATTTCTTTGTAAACAACATTCATAGTAGAAGACACGATCTTATTAAGTTCAAAATTCAAACTAAAATCTTCAATCCTGCATGATTTGTAACTCTAGATCGACAATATACAATTGGCCTTGACTAAAAACAAGTTTTTAAAAAATAATCCCACATGCGATCTTGGCTCTTGTTAATTGTCACTGCAATAAAAACATAAGAAAAATTCTTAAAATAAAAGTGCATACCCTCTAAATGTTGCCAACAATGAGGGCAACAAAGCAACATTTAGTAGGCAACATAAATTGAGAAAAAAAACAATATAACAAAATAAAAAGAGACTAGCAAGTCCCTGCAACTAACTATGGGAGGTGTGGAAAAAAAACACTTTCCTAAAAACATCTTGTAACTAAATCTTCTCTGCTTTATGACTAACTTCTTCTTCGCCTACCACAATTGTCTCCCCTATCATTTCGATATCCAAAGATCTTTTCAATGACTCTTTGCCAATCAATTTTTGGATAGTTGGTACCGAGATATAGAACCTTGTGGAACAAAGACCGGTTCGGAAGATGAGATGAAATGATAATTAGTAAATGGAAATCCATGCACGAGTAAAAATAAAATGGAAAAAACATCACCTTCCCTACGAGCGTGTTCAAAATTCTAGGACTCTCAACTTTTTCGGGTTTCTAAGTCCAAAGTTTGAGGAGTATATTTGTCAACAATGTGAGCTACATGCAAATTTTATTCACGGTATATGGTGGATTATTTCGATTCTCATAATGCTTTTTAGTTAGACTCTAATAGCAAAGTTTTGCCAACAAGCTTTTTCTATCTCAATAGGAATGTATTCAACACCTTCAACCTGGGCTTTTCTCTATCTCAATAGGAATGTATTCAACACCTTCAACCTGGGCAAAAAGTTCAATCAAACAAATGCGAAAATAAGAGTAAATAATTGTGTGGGCCATAAAAGTACCTCCTTATGCCAAGTTGAATGTCATCAACTCGTTTTCCCAACAGATGCAAACACTCTCGATCCTACGGTAGCAATGAAGCACTACTAATACAATCAACAATGTTTGCGACGAATCTATACTTGAAAATGAAATTAAGTAGAATGGGTAAATGTGGGAACAAATATAACGAGATGGCAAGCAGTGGGTACCCTAAACCTTGGAACGGCAATGCCATCGAACACATCACGGTTGTACGAGTTGAACCTATTGCTGACCTTGAAACTTTTCTAGCACCGTTTGCATGCCATATAGAACCATTGGCTATAGTGACATTCGAAATTTTCAATTCTTCCACATAACCATTTAGAAGCATCCTATGCATCACAATAAATAATCGTGAGCTAAATAAAACCTAGCAATGAAGAAAAAAAAACATCAAATAAAAGGAAAAAAAATGTCTTTAGGTGTAGTACATCCCCTAGAGATTTAATATCAAGAGCATCAAATTCATCGGATGTAAAAGGAACGGTCGATTAATGACATGCAAAAAGTCCACGCCGGTTAATCTATCAAGATAGAATTCCCATGGTAAGATATCAAACGATAAATGAGCTTAAATCTTATAATGATCTTATGTAACAGCAAACACATACAAATATAAGGGCAAAAACAAACCTCTCCTTCAATTTGAAAATTTCATCAATATTTGCATTAATGTGAACCCTAGATGCACTAAAATGTGTGCTCATACGGACAGCTCCTGAAATTATTTATAAGTTATTCCGGGTAACAACACTGTAAAATAAATACATTCAATAAATAAATAATTAAAAACCATCCCACCTCAAAATAAAGTAGGCTTGTAGAATTGGACAATAGCTATAGGAATCGCCCTTTAACTCTTTCCATACATTCAAAATAGGAGTCTAAAATATCTTCCACAATGTGAAATAGAGGATGTTATGCGAGGAAAGAGGTGTTTAAAATATATTTAACAAACGAGCAAACTAAACAATAATTCAACTCGATGCTTGTGGATCTTATAGTTGTATTTCAATGAGTCTAGATGTAGAGTGTGTCACAATCGACCACAATTGACAATCACACCAATAATATCGTAAAAGTAAGAAGTAAGCGGCTAGGAGAAATAGAAATAAAAATTAGCGAAATTAAAGATGCGAAGTCACCAAAAAGTGGTTCGTCCGCTATATTGGTAATCCGACTAATTTCCTCAAATGACTTAAACGAAACGTCATTTTTGTAAATTGTGGTTCATTCACTTAAACATTAGTGTCTTTGAAAATATAACCAGCCGAAATGTAACCCTTGTAAAACCTCCTACTCACTCCCGTAGGCTTTTCATAGCATGTTTGCTTGATGTAACTACAAAATTTAGAGGCTCCACTTAATCACACGTTTTTAACTTTTAATCAAACGTTTAAATGCCCTTTAATTATACATTTAACTTAATACTCCTTCGTCCCACTTTAGGAGTCACGGTTTACCATTTTTGGATGTCCCACTTTTAGGAGTCCGTTGAAATATTCCATAAATGGTATTGGCCCCACTTTCCACTAACCTTTTCTACTCACATTTTATTAACTAATATAAAATAGTAGGACCCACATTCCACTATCTTTTTTCACCAACTTTCCTTTACATTTCTTAATACCGTGCGAACTCAACTGGACTCCTAAAGTGGACTGAGGGAGTATAATTTTTTAAATTAAACGGCAATCTTGTAAAATTCTCCAAAACTACCCTTTTATATATTGTATAGATTTAATATACATTAGATTTTAAGTAATATAATGATAAATAAATAAATTAAAATTTTTAAATTAACTACTTTCTCTGTCCACAATAAGAGTCATATTTTGGCATTTCTATATGTCCCATAATAAGAGTCGTATTTCACTTTTATCATAAATGGTAAGTAGGTCCACATTTAACCAACTTATTAAAAACTGATCAATACCAAACCATTCTTAAACCTTAAATGTCGAACAACCTCCTCATAAGATAACCTGGAATTCATTATAATGAACTAATACCAAACTTATAATGAACTTTGGTTTTTTTTACTTATGTCAAATGAGGTTATTGTTTTTAAATATAGTATTTGAACTTTTATAATATCGATGCACTTTTTATTAGTACTAAATAAACTGCAAAGTATACGGATATATAGTATAGCTAATGGTCAATATCAGATATTGAACACAGGAAAAACAATCACAAATTGTCTATTTTCTGATAGGATTCTTCTACTATTTGGAAAAACACAAAAATTGAGTTTTTAAAAATAAGATTGTAAGAACTAAAACAAGTAATGATTGCAGATAAAACACAGAGAAAAATCGGATGAGATAAGGGAATTCAGGATGTGTTGTTACGTATGGTTATAAAAATTTCAATTACAACATCCTAGAACAATTCATATTTCACTAGAACCACACAAATATATTGTCCATGCGGCATAAAATAGATTATAGACATTAGGGGTGTCCATCCTAGATTAATAACTCCTAAAAGCTCCTAAGACTCCTAATGTTCTCGCTCTCATTAAACTGATGTCGATTTAAGGGAAGCTAATTGTAACGTCAACTAAACTATTCTAACTCCAAACCTCCTCTCAAGATTATGTTACAAGCCAATAAAAATCATCACAAATGTATCACTCAAACATGAAGCAATTATCCAACACCGAGAATAAGCAAGTAAAGAACAAAATAAATATTAAATAAAAATGAATTGTATAACCAAAGTCGTTACCAACACATCTCTATAATTTTATGAGTTTAGTTACTCATGATTGAATAAGCTAAAAATATAGTTTCTAGTCAAATCAAACAAAACATAAGAAATTATAATGATAGAACCCAAATGTTGAATCTTGTAGCCTTGATCTGCTCTTTGAATCCTCACTTCAAACGCCTTTGATCTTGATGAACAATTGAAGGACCCTCAAATATTATCTCGGAAATTATCGCAAAAGATGATCCTATTGATGAAGCTTGAGGGGTATTTATACCCTTTAATTTCGTGCTCCTTAATATGACAAATATTCAACATAGCATGGTAAATCTTGGAGAGAAAGTAGGTCAACTCTGCGCGCGTTTTCCAATGGGCGTACTTGCACTTTGTTCAGCGATGCTGCAAATTGTTCTGTAGCCTCTTTTCTCTTGATTAGCGGTCGCGGCAATCATCCGTAGCTATTGAATCTCTCCTTGCAAGCCGCGTGTTCTTCTTTTTTTCAAACTCAAATTTTCGAACGGACCGCTACTCTGTTCGGATCGTTGGCAGACTCGAATACTTCAGATTTCTATCTTCGACTTTTTGCTATCTTTTTAGGCTTTATTTTGCACATTTATCATAAAACACGTAAAAATATCAAAATAGACAAAATATGTAATTAATGGACATGTAATGCAACTTTAACACTCAAAATAGACTAAATAATGGCCTTAAAACAATGCAAAATCTGAGTGTATCAATGACCTCCAAATAAAGTTGTAATGAACTCCGCATTATTTAATAATGATTTGTTTGGCATTCTACATTTAAAACTAGTTTGGTATATAATACAAATTCATATAGCTATATAAGTGGGACCACATTCCACTAACTTCTTCAACCCACTTTTCTTTATACTCCCTTCGTCCACAAAAAAAGAGCACAATTACCATTTTTGGCCGTCCACAAAAAATAGAGCTACATTCATTTATGGAAAGTTTTCAATAAATAATAACCCTACACATCATTCCACTAACACTACTTCTCACTTACTTTTTCTCTTTCTCTCTTACTTTTTTTTCCTTCTCTCTTACTTTACCAATTCTACATTAAAACTCATACCATGCACAAATTGCTCTATTTTTTGTGGACGAAGGGAATATTTCTTAAAATTCGTGTCCAGACCGAATAGGACTCTGATAAGTCGTATTTTAGGCCTTGGTTACTGGTCAGTATGTCATGAATTACATGTATTATCCGCAAAGAAGTTGCTTAAGTGTGTAGGAAAAGGGTCCAAGTCAGTAGAAGAAGGTTCGGACAACTCAGGTGAAAAGAGCGCTAGAAAGGTGCAATACTGACCAGAATGCATGCCAGAGAGAAGGCTCGAGATGGAGAAGAAGGATTGCTTGGATGATCAACCACAAACAAGGGCAAAGGAGTCATTTCGCGAAGAAAGTCTACTCTAAAAGTAAGGGCAAGCCTCCCTATAAAAGGAGCCACTTAGAGTTCTCTCTCGGAAATGATCAGTTCCTTCAGCATTGTCCACATCTTCTCATTCCTTGCCACAGCCATGGTCACCTGAAGTTCCAAACGTCCACTGAAAAATCATCGACCATCGTTCCAGCCAATTCATCTAATAGTAGTAGCAGTTTCATCGCCCGGAGTGGCAAAACAATCTTAATCTTTTTCTTAGTTTAAATCTTTACTTGTTTTCTTTCGTTGGATCTCGCTGCATACTTAAATCTTTGTTATCTTTTGAAGTATTTTGTTAAGATCCAAATGCTCTTAGTAATGAAGTTTGTTTTATGCATCTCTTTTGGTTCGAATATGTTTCATTCTCGCCTAGGTAGCTTAGATCTAGTTATCGCGTTTATTTTCTAGTGTTTAAGCATGTTTACGTTTGAGTAGGTGGATCGGGTTTGTCAACTAAATTTCGAGTTTCTTTGTTTCGGTTTAAGGTTTTGTGCATGAGTTTTTCATTTTACGTCACTGTCAGCCACTTGCATGTTAGACAAGAGGAGTAACTGAGTTATTAGTCGTTAATCTTTGAGTTTAAGCTTTTAATTTATGGATCTTATGTTTGAAGCGAATCTGAAGTTCATCCATGGAGTTTGTGTTCATTTAAATTCTATGCATACTTGTTGAAGAAGAAAACATCACAATCCACTTTTTCTAGACACTTTTACTTTTAGTTACTTTTTACTTTTGTCCTTCGCTTTTGAGTTGGTACCATACGCACTGCCGAGTAGCCACCCAACCACTATATATTCTCTGTATTCCATATTGCCTTATTTAGTAACCGCTTCTTCCCACATTTCTTCAAAATACCTTGTCCCCCACTCTCACGTACATAGCCACATGTCGATCACTTTCACGTCCACCATCAAGAGTACCACATTTAATTCCTGTCTAGGTAGAACCTCAACCCAAAGCGTGGTAGCTAACCAAACCTTCCGATTATCACCACGATTGTCTAACGTGTCCATATCTCTGGATTCGACCCTTACGTCCACTATACTAGCAGAGAAGTGGGTTGAGGAATGCTTTTATGTACGAAAGTGTAGCTTAACAGCTCATAAAAAGTTTCAAGTTTTGCTCGATTATGTAAGTCATCCGAATGATATTCATTGTCCACCTAGGGATGGGTACGTACGATATACCTTATCCAAACCATCATACCGTATACCTACCGAAAATTCGATATGAGAAAAAATCATACCTTTACCTTACCAATAGTTTTCGGTATATCGAACTTCAGTATACCTTATTTTCGGTATTACAAATTTCAATACCGATATCATACGTTATTTTCAATATGTCATACCTAAACTCGGTATACTGTACTTGTGCGGTATACCAGAGTTTACATTATATCGGACTACGGTACGACATACCAAAATCTCATTATTTTGTAAATAATTCTAAATACAAAAACAATGAAAATAATATTTAAAAATACTTAGAAGACATGAAATTTAATCAAACTCTAACATATTCAAATAATGTTAAAAAAACTGCAACAATTAAACTTCACCAATCACACAACGTTCAACGATATTTGTTTGAAACTAATTGATTCAACGATATCAAGTTTTCCTAATTGAGTTTATTTGATTTTATATTTACATGATTAGCCGACAACTATAATGAGGCAAGATTTGATTTCTACATGTAAATATTTATTTGTTTGGTAAAAGTATAATTTGGCATATATTGATATCGGTATATATCGAAAAATTACGCGTATACCTAAAATTATGGTATATACCGTATTTTTGGTATACCCCGGTATACCTCGGTATATAAAAATTCATACTGCTACCGTACCGAAATAAATCGTAAGGTACGACATCTTACCAAATTGCGGCATACCAAAATTTCGCATTTTTGGTATTTTTTCGATACGATATGGCGCATTGGTATTTTTACCCACTCTACACATACACAACACCCCCAAAAACACCTCGCTCTTTCAGACTCCTTGATACGTCGGATTTTGCAATCGCTCTAGACCCTTATTCGGGTCTCGTTTTTAATGTCTAGATCGCAATTTATGTCCGTATTTTACATGTTTTATCTAATTGGGGTTTTTCGACCGACATGTTTTGTGAGAATTGTGCATATTTGAGCTAAAAAGATAAGAAAAAGTCGAAGATGGAAATCTAGAGCATTCAAGACGTCAGTCATCACTCGGGCCGTGTGTCGCAGCGACCGCGCCCATAGCTGACCGGGAAAGGTGTAGCTAAAAATCCGAAGACGCCTGCTGACTCGGGAAGTGTAGCTACCGTCGAGAAGGTCCCGGCTACCGGACTAATTTGTACGACCGCTATAACTCATGCAAAATGACCGCTACACAAATGGGCAAAGCTACGGGCAACGACAGCACTGGCTGGCCAAGGTGTACATCCGCGAAAACGCTGCACACGTTGATTCCAGATTTTCTCCAAATTTTACCAAAATTAGCCAATCTTTTCCTTATATCCATAGGATTCGAATTTCTCCTTAATATATACCCCCTCAAACCTCTTCATTCATAGACACTTTTACATACTCTTTCGCTTAACAATTTTTGAGCATAATATTTGAGAGATCTTCGTTGTGCAAGAGGTCAAGATGGATTCAAGTAGAGATCAAGGCTAAGAAGGATTCTACATTTGGGTTTTATCACTTTAGTTCTTATTGTTACATTGCTTTCCCTTCAAACTATGTTTTTAGATTGTTCTATTACGTGTAACTAAATTCATAGGATTTTAGGGACGTGTTAAGATTCTATTGGTTTATACAATTCCTTTTTCTATTTAACATCCGTTGTTTTTACTTCGTTTCTTCCTGTTGTTCCGTACACGCATGCTTGAGTGACACATTCCATGTTGATTTGATATAACTTGCTACATAATCGTGAGAGGAGGTTGACGAGTTAGATCCACTTAATAGACACTACAATTAGCTTCCCTTAAAACGGCACTATTAATTGAGAGTTTCGATGACTTTTCAAGGGTCTTAGATTTATTAGTTACTTAATCTAGGATTGACACCCCTAGTGTTAGTAATCTACGCTTGGTACCGCATGGGCATAACTAAGGACTGCTCTATCGAAGTATAAACCGTATAAGGTATTGTAGTTGGAATTTGTATAACCATAATTGTGAACGCACGTCCCTGGAATTCTTTATCTCATATATTTTCTCTGTTGCAATCGGTGATTGGCTTCCAGCTTAATTGTTTTCAAAAATTTCTCAAAAACTCTCCTGCCTCCAAATAGTAAAATATTTAGTAGAAGGTAGTCAATCATGATCTTATTCCCGTGTTCGACAACCCGCACCGACCTTTAGCTATAATATTAGATCTACCATGTATACTTGCAGTTATTTAGTGCTAATAAAAAGTGGCATCACTCCTATTGTGGGGATAATGAGGCATAAAATATTCCGATTTTTAAAATATGCTCTAAAATTTCTAAAAATATGTTTAATTTTTATTCATGTATACAAAATTGAAATTAGGATTTAATTATGTCTGAGTTTAAATATATATCTCAAAGTTATCATAATTAAATGTTTTTAATCCTATAAATATAATACTAATTTTCATTATTATGTTATTGGATTGACCATATGTTAATTTTATCTATAGCTAAGCCTCATATTTGTGGTTATGATTGAATATTCACTGAACCTCTAAAATTCTGGGTATAGGTTTGTCCGAAATTCATTTGGTTGACCTAATTGATAACCCTACTCTGCTTACTTTGCAAGTTATATTCAAGAAAAGAATTTTCACATGGATTTTATTAAAAAATACTATATATATTATAATTTGTTAAATAATATAAAAATTAAATAAATTTTATGATAGATAACAATACAATATACTACAATTATCTCCATTGTTACTGAATTTAATAAGATTAATGAAATTCTATCGTTTGGTAGCCTAACTATGCTTCGCCTAGTTAAGATAGTAAAAAACATAAGTACAGTAACATTATTTTGGCTAGTTAATTTATCAATTTTATCTTGTTTACACCCTCATTATAAACTCTACATAGAACTTTTTGTGCATTGCTTATATTCTTTTCTAGAACACAAAAATAAATTAATGAGAGCAAAATTTCCAAACTCAACCCTTGATGTATCACATTGTTAAATGAGGACAACTGAAACGCAGACCCATCGTGGATGCTGAAGATCTTCAATTTATGACATACTCCCTCACTCTCAGTGATCTATTGACCCCTTCCTTGGGCGGCACGAAATTTTATGCGCTTAACTTTTTGTGTGTTAAGAGGAGAGAGTAGAGTAAGAAAGAGGGAATAAAATAGAGATAAAAGTGTTTCCATTTTAAGTAATGAGTCATCTTGGTTGTGGACAAACCAAAATGAAAAGTTTCGTCATCTTCAACGACGGAGTGAAAGACTTCGAAAGTCCTTTCTAAAGGATAATTTGTCCAACATATTTAGATAATTTGTCCAAAAATTCCTAATTTTTCAATTAAGTTATGATTTTATAGTGTCAGCTTTCTTATAATTGATCAAAACCTAGTTTTACCCTCCGTCCATGAATAAGAGAGTCTCGCTTTTTCCATTTTAGTCCGTCCACGAATAAGAGTCCCTAGCTTCATTTTTACCATAAAATTCCATAATGTGTCCCATCCACCTTCCACTAACTTATTCCACTCACATTTTATTTAAAACTAATATATACAAGTGGGACCCCCATTCCACTAACTTTTTTCCACCCACTTTAACATTTCTTAAAAACTCGTCACCCATGAATGAGACTCCTAATGGCTTTGACCGCGTGGAGTATTTTGATATTGCAACTAAATTATTGATTTTTCTCGATTTTGCACAATCAAAATTTTAATGCTAATGTAGTTTGATGATTTATTTACATGGCTCTATCGAACATCAGCAGAAATGACGTCATCTTTAGTCGCTGAAATAACATCGTATTATACTCTCTTCGTCCACTAGTAAACTTTTTTCGTTTATTTTTTTTACTATTTTTGGTAATAGACTTCACATTCCTGTAACTTTATCTCACTCACATTTCATTATAAAACTGAGGTGTATATAAAAGTAAGACCCATCTTCCACCAACCTTTTCAACTCATTTTCTACCATATTTCTTAAAACTCAAGGTCCTAAGCATGCTTCAGATTGGTGGATAGAGAGAGTATTGTTCACAATTTTATTTAATAAAATATGATTTATATATTAATCTATTAGAACTAAATATTGATTAATTATAAAATTAGATAAAATAATGATTTGTTAGTAATAAATTTTAATACTTATGTATGTAAAATAACAAGTATTCTCTTTGTTCAAAGTGGTTGAGTCGTTTATTTTTGGCATACAATTTAAGAAAAATTGTGTTAAGTGAGTTAAGTAAATGAAGAATAAAGTAGTAAATGAAAAAAGTAGAAATATGAAAAGAAAATAAAGTAAGAGAGAGTAAAATGAGGAGAATAAATGTGTTGATTTTTATTAAAAAAATGACTCCATTATTCTAAACGTATTAGAAAAATGACTCTACTATGATGAAATAGCAACTAGAATTTACAACTTTTAATTAAATGTCCTCTTAAAACGTATTTGAAATTTGAGATAAGACTTACAGAGGAATCGGGATTAATGAAATAGTAAAATTACTCTATGTTGAAAAAAGGCAATTGTGTCTGCATGTTCACTCTAACTATGTTACAATTTGTTTTTTTAAATTTTTGTTACACCATTTCAGCTGTCTTTACATATCCTCACGCATTCGAATTCCATACTATTCCTTTAATTAGTCTATCATTTCAATGAATTTTTATGGGTTGGTCAAATAGCTTGTGAAGCTTATAGGATTAAGGGTGGAAATTTTTAGCTTCATAAAATTGCAACCCGATAGCCCGTACCTAATTAACCCCCCAATTTGTTAGGATTAGATCCGAAACACGATGTGCTGGGCCTAAAAATAGGATAAATTTCTATTGTTCCCGTATTTGTTTGACCCATAAATCGACAATTCATTGATTATTTTTAAAATATAGATGACTAAAAACTTTTAATTTTATATTAATATATAAATTATATGTTAATTTTTATTAATATAATAATAAAGAAATAAATTAAAACTAATAAACTAGCTAAAAAATAGTATTTAAATTTCTATAACATGCTTTAAAAATTTTTTGAAATATGTTTTCTTATGTTTCATTTTGCACAAATCTCATATATTAGTATTTGATCATGTTTATGTTTGAGTATAAGCATATATCTCAAATTTATCATAGTTAAATGTTTTATATTTTATAAATATAACAATTTTCATCATTATTTATGGATTGATCGTATGTTAACATTATCGGTAGCAACCTGATAAACTCATTAGGCTAGCTTGAAACCCGAGCTTTTAGGGTTAGGGTTGAATTTCATAACTCAAAAAAGTACAATCCGATTAGTCCGCATCCGATTGACACGCACCCAATAGGGTTGGTCTCGAAACCCACTAGACCGATCCGATTGACATCCCCAAATCCAACCGTGAAAAATGTCTTTAACTATATCTTTATAATTTAAATCTTATTTATTTTCCTTTTTATAAATGGATCTACATTTAACTAAATTATTATACTCATATTTACTTACTATAAAATTATTAGGTCTATATTTTGCTATTTTTTTTCATCATTTCCTTCACAAAGTCTAATTTTTTTTTGAAGTCAAGATAAGTTAAAATGAGGCTATAAATAAATGACGACTCTAACAAAAAGCATTCCAAGCAGACTAGAAGCTTGCGTTTTCATTTATTTACAAATTAGGATAAACAAAGTTTGAGGATAATGTACTACTTCAAAAGGGAAGTTAAAAAAATTGGAGGGATTAAATCGAAGAGTTAAAGGATAGTGGAAAATATTCGATGTCCTGTCTCAAGAAGTAAAGAAAACGCGCATATAAAACAATCACAAAGCAATTTATTAACGTACCTGGACCGTCATCACCATCCTCAAGATCTCCAAGAAGAAATGCATCTAAATCTTGCTCAGAAGCTTTTTTCTCCAAATTATTGGTTTTAGGTTTTGTAGTCTCATCTGCTGTTTTAGATGATGTTTCACCTGATGAAACTTCCTTCACTTCAGCATCTTTCACCTTTTCAGCAGTTTTAATCTTTACATCATCATTGTAACGTTGCTCGTATCTGCCATAAATTTTTATCTCTTAAGTACTCAAATCAAAAGCCACTAAACAAGAGATAGGGGAACATATTTTGTGCCTCGTCAGATATAAGATTGTTTTTGTTTTAGCACTTTGGCAGAGAGCGATATTTGAAATTTTAACTTTTAGGAAACAATATGGCTGTGCACTGTCAAACTTATCATGAGTGTTTATAGAATCGTTATAACACAGCTCAGCTCTGTATCAAAACTTGCTTGCATCCATTGGGTATGCACCACTTTCTCAATGTGCCAGACTTGTTTGTTCATGAATTATTAGTTCAGCTCAACCATTGGGAAACTGCAATAAGAGATCATACCCCTAAAGAATATCTCACTTCATCACTCAAATATGAACTCTACCTACAGTTTAATGGTTAGAGATATACTTGGTTTTAACAAAATTCCTAATCACTTTAACCTCTAAACAGATCATGTTAAGTAAAAAATGGAATATCCACCCATATTTGATTTGGTAGGTTAAAACATTCACCTAAAAATAGAGAGATTTTTTATAGGGAAAAAATAAATATCATCCACATTAGTTGAGTTAAGCAAGCTTCAAATAATCTTTATTTCAAACATAAACAATACTGCAAAAAAGCAGAGTGCCTCATTTCCTAATTCCCATGACAAAAAATAAAATCAACCCATACTATATTATGCTCGTCGGGAAAAGAAGACGCTGAAAGGAGAAAGGTTTCAAACACCATAGGTTTTATACTGAATGGGTTAAGTATGATAAAGAAGAAATCAGAATAGAACCAATTTCTCAAAATTCAAGCAAAAACTTAATGATGGTATAAAAATATCGATTCAACAAAAATAGTTTGAAGATAACACAAGAGATCAACACAAAGGCCTTAATATAAACAACTTACTACATACACAAAATCCAAACGAGCATTTCTAAGAGAGAAATACTCACGGAGCAACATGGCTGTTAACTAGAATGAAGTAGATTCTCCAGAATTTCCTTTCTTTCATCTCTCGTGGGCACAGCTGATACCTTAACTTTGAAACTTCCTGAAAATGATAAAATAATACTAAGTTCTTATTTACTGTTGAGGAATTATAAGATATTGAAAACACTCCCAAAGTGCAATGTGAAGCCGTTAATATTGGGTTATAAGCTCTATCTCCTCTCACTCTAGGGTTGTCTGCGTGAGTATATATGGGAGATCTTTTTTATCTTATTATGCCACCTCAAAATTGGTAAAAATAAGTGTGATAGAAAGACAGCGTTTATCCAATATACATAAAGATATAGCATTACTTTCCACAGTAAATGTACAAACTAGATATAGTATTACTTTCCACAGTAAATGCACAAACTAAGTAGCTTATAGATTTATTCATGCCATGATCCATGTTAGTGTTCAGCATTATAAGTAGGATTTAGCTGCCTGACACCAGCACAGTGGCCCTGTCATGGCCTCTGGAAAGGTAAAAAACTAACAAACCACCTGAGGGTGATCCAATAAATAGATGGTACTAATATTTAGGCCCTGGGTATAACTTAAAAGGCAAATATGGTGGGGTGAGTGATCTTCTGAGAAGCAGCAACCTACTCTGATATCTTAAAATGTTAACCCCAGTTTGCAAAATCTGGTATTACCATCTAAATCTTGATATCTTTCAATAAAGAATATGTTACTGTTAAAAAATATTATCACATCCCTGATACCACCACTGTATAAAATTATTCACATTTACATTCTAACCTTCACAGATAATAGAACAAGCTTTGCATGCTTTTCTTGCCACTCCGTGAGATCCTGTTGGATATTTGAAACCGTTGGAACATCAGACACCTGTGAGTCATCTGTGCACCAGAAATGCTGGTTAACATAATTTGTTGCATCGAAACATGAAATACATGATACAAAAATCTGTAGATTTATGTTTGGGAACCAACCAGCTGAAAAGTAACTATGATCTGATAATAACAGTATCACGTAAACAAAATACTTGAATAAACCACATGCTCATATATTTCAAAAGGGTCTTAGTAATAACTTTGCACAAGAACTGGAACAGCATATTCAAGCTAAGGCATATACTTGTGATTCTGCCTAATCCTAACGCTGGAGAGTAAGTCACCTTATTATTTTTGTATCCTTAAACAAAATACTTGAATAAACCACATGCTCATATATTTCAAAAGGGTCTTAGTAATAACTTTGCACAAGAACTGGAACAGCATATTCAAGCTAAGGCATATACTTGTGATTCTGCCTAATCCTAACGCTGGAGAGTAAGTCACCTTATTATTTTTGTATCCTTAGTTCCGATTCTGTTCACTTGGTTCCAAATTTTAGCCATCCTACTGTGGTGGCATCTGTTGACAATACGTAGCCATGGCCTATGAAAACCATAATATGAGGATGACACTTGTTTTTTGATTGTTCTAATTTCTAGGTCAGGAAATGAGAAGAAAATATCCTGATTGTTTACAGTGATGAGCATGCATAAGTTAGTGATTTAATGCCTATATTCTGGTGGTTATTTAAGATAGATAAGCTCAGTTTCACCTTGTCTTACATTTCCAGACAGAAATAGATTTGTGACTACTGACCAACAACCGTGTAAAATTCTCATACAAACGAGCTAGACTCCTCATAAATCTCTTCAGAGTGCTATAGTGTTTCTGACATTTGAATCTTAAGCATCCATCACAAGGAGAATGTCATGATCCTATGTAAAAAGGCCCAACTTACTCCATAGATCCTATAAACAATTAATTGTATCTCTATTCTCTAATACCTGCATAACTTACTAGTTGTTCCACTGCTTTAATTCACAAATCCCCACAGAATTCATCAAAAAACAGCTGACTAGAGGCAGGCAGATCGGGCAGCAGCATAAAAAATTAAACAGTGATATAATTAATTCATCAGAAAACAAAACAGTTTCGATCGAAATCAAGTAGTAGTACATTAGAGTCCAACACCTTCAAGCGGGAAATCCTGGAAAGTATTGATGGTAATTTCCTTGACAAACTCCCTCAGCTCATCAGTGACCCCATACTTTTCGAGATCGGCGGCGTCAATGCCTGGCTTGGAGGAGGCGGAGTCGACGAGATTGGTGATGGCGGCGGCGGCGGGGGGGATCTGAGCGGTGATCTGATCAGCGCGCTTGAGAGCCTCGGCGGCGAGCTCCTTGGAGCGCTTGGAGGCCTCGGAGACGACGTCGGAGAGGTTGGCGGCGGCGATTGTCTGCCTGAGCTCCTGAGATTTCTTGGCCGCTTCCTCCGCGAAGGAGCGAGCTCGGTTCCAGATGTCCATCGACGATCCGGATTGCTGAAAACGAGAGTGGACTTACCAATGTTTTACTTTTATTTTTTGCATAAATTATTCTAAATTAACTTCATTAAAAATTAATTCATCTATCCTTTTAAAAATAAAATAACTTTCATTTTGAATTGTTCTATTTAAATAAAACGTTTTTTAAGTTAAAAATCGCATCATTTTTATTTTTTTTTCTTCTCTCTTATTTTATTCTATCTTTATTCACTCATAAAATTAAACAATATAAAATCTAATATCAAAAAATAAATATTTTATATTTAAGGGGCGAAGGTATAGAATATTCCATTTCATAAGCCTCCAATTATATTTACTTTGGGTCGATTTGGATTTTATGAAATTCGTAGAAGTAATTAATTCTACACTCCACGAATTTTATGTTTTGTGCATTAATTTTAATAGAATATGATAATAAAATAGTAGTAGAATATGAAGTCGAGAATAACAATTTTTTAGTTTTTGTGCGCCAAAATGTGTCAATTAATGAAATACCTCAATATAATGGAATAGGAGGTCGTCGATTTTGGTGCACTCATCCTAACTAGAATAGGAGGTCGTCGATTCAACAAGGAAGGCATGCATTGAATATTGAGAAAGAGGAGGCTACACTTCCATTGAACATGTATTATGCACATGCTCTAGCTCTGGCTAGTACCTTACCGGTTGTCTCAGAAGTCATTTATCGTCGACTCTAGTATCGATATTGGCAGATAAATTGTAGTAGTCATTTTTAAGTGATCGGTTTGATCTTTACAATATGTTATGTTCAAGTGATCAGAATAGGTTAGTATAGTTGACGAGTTACATCATGCTATAATGTTCGAATGATTGCAGATAGAGAAATATTCTTACTGACTATTAAAGGACAAAATCTCAAAAATCATTATTCCTCTTCCTAACCAAGTGATGTAATTCATTTATGAAAGCATAACTAAAAGAAAATTGTGTGATAAATAGATGGAGATGTCCAAATATAGGAGGAAAATTAGTGGAAATAATTAGGCAATTTTTATCACAAAAATCTATTTCACCCGTCTCAACTAAGTGTATTCATATTCTTTTTTGGATATCCCAATTAAGTTGAGTCATTTCTTTTTACAATAAAAAACAAAACATCCATTCACTCTTACTTATTTCATCATTTCTTTATTATCTTTTTATCTATCTTACTTTAGAGCATTCATTGTAGCCATTAGCTTATCTTCAGCCCATCTTTAATTTCCTACTGACACGTTATTAGCATATTTCACAACTCATTTTTGTGTCTAAAATTTTTTGTCTCAATTTAATTGGAACGGAACGAATACTTTTTTCCAGATCAAATCACAAGCGTATGTGCACTTAATCACTAGGCGTGCCACGTGTGTATCAACTGTTAATTCAATTTTTATTGGCGAATTCAAACTAAACTACCCATCCCTTTTCACAAGTTAGAAAAGTAACATAGTTAGAATTAAGATTTTAAATAAAGCTAAGAGATAGTGGATTTTGGATGAACTAAGATAACTTCTATCTATGTACTATAGTATATTCTTACACATGATATGTAACTGTGCCATGCATTAATCATCACGTAGTAGTAATTAAATTTTCGGCAAAATATATCACTCGCAAGGCCATCTCCAACCATTTACACCAAACTCAAATCCATTTTTAAGTATGAATCATACCAAAAAGTACTTTTACTCCAATCATTTACTCCAAACTCAAACCCAAAAGAATATTCCATATTTATATACTTTTTATACCTTTTCAATTGTACCTACATATTTATTTTAAATTACATATTAGTCCCACAATATTTTTAATTATGTAAATTAAATAAGTATACAAAATTTTTTTATTAATATATTTATATATTAAATGTACTTTATATATTCAAGATGAACCAGATGACTATGCAACTAGAGCATATTCTTCGTACTTCGACAATATTGGAGGATCCGGTTCTGATTTACCAAATTATTAGATGACGTTTTTCATTTTATTATAATAATTTGTTGTTCGTGTTTTATTTTATTTTAATGCATTGTGTTTAACTTGCTTTCTTAATAAAGACTTGCTCTATAGTTGTGCGACATCCATCCATAGCTCTTTAGTAAAAATGAATCTCAGCTAAACAATTTCTAAACTATTGACACATAATTGAAACTTTTAAACTATTAATACGGTAAGCAATAATAACAAGATTTTTTTAGCAATATTCATTCATATATTTGTAAATTTATTAGTTATTATTTGCTAAAAAAAACATAATTTATTATAATATGGTCAGCTTTCTGATTCCTTTTTAATTTTCTTATGGAAAAATATTTGCAAAATCAAATAGAGAGTGTGTGTGTGATCAGATTTTCTAGACACTAGTAAAACACACGCCAACATATCTCTACTCAACATCCATAGCTCTACTCAATATTTGCAAGGAGTGTCGGCTGATTCAAACTATCAAGTACTCCAATACACAAATTATGGCCGGCTGATTCATGAACCTCCAAATAATATAAAGGACTATTATGCAATATTTAAAACTTTTTTGCAGTAGATACTCAATTTTGGTGTTCACTTCAAATTTGGTGTTGTTTGATTAAAAAACCCAAAAATGGGTATGGGTATGGAGTATGATTGGAGCACATTTTTACACCAAAAATGAGATTTGGTGTATGGTTGGAGGTGGTCTAAGCTCTAAAAATCATCTTGGTGTGTTTAAGTCTAGGGAGATCTCACTACTTTCAATTTATACTTACAGAAATATTTGAAGATTCGTTGGTAATTTTTAAATAGTACTCCGTATATAGTACTATAATTTTCAGATTCTAGCGACGTTTTCTAATTTTGTATAATTAAAAAAAAACTTGATTTTGAGATTTATTAATTGTATGAAACAAACACATCCAATGGATCTAGTATGATGTACTAGTATTTTTTGTTCATTTTAAAAAAAATCATTGAGTATATTTTCTACAGTGTATAATTTTGGTAATGGGCGGTGGATGTGAAAGCAAATAAATGGATCGATATATAGGCATTGAAATTCTATCACATAGGCTTTTAAATCAAGTTTTATTACCCTATAGTTTATATATTGGACGGTGCAAGCATTGCAATTTCGGATATAAAGTCAAACCGCCAAAATTATGCTTATTAATTTTTTTAAAATTTTATATTCCACTTTGGAGATACAGACATGATAAACCAGATTATATAAATATAACATATATACACCAAATATTATTTGAACATGACCCAAAACCACCCCTACACATATATGTTTAGAACTTTAGATACCAATTTTGAAATATAAATATTTTTATATGGGGTCCATATTCTTTAAATATCAAGTCCCACTAATTGTTCCAATATTTTTAAAATTGCCTAGTGTATGAAAAGATATTTTCACATTTATTATGATTATAGTTGTAGATGGGTCGACTTATCCGAATCTTGATTCTTATTTCTTTGTACATCGTATTAATGAAAAATTAATGCATCGTCGGTTTCTACAAAGTTCAATGTTGGGACCCTTAATAAAATGTGAATTTTCAATTGAACGTGTAACTTAATTTGAGATAATAAAGAGATATATGTGAATGATGCTCCAATAGCCACGTTAAGTAATTTATATGTTACTACTACTACTTTTTTCTTATGAAAGGGAATATGTTGTTATGTATGTTTCTATGTTATCTATATGGAGTATAGATCATATTTTCTATTTCTCAAAAATAATTAATCACTCCATTTAAAAAACCACTTAAAATTGTCGCGCCGATAAATAAGTTTTAGTGATAAATTATGGATAGTGGAAACAATGAACAAGTATAGTTTATTTGTATCTTTTTTTATATATGTGCATGACATGCACCAAAATGCTCAAATCCCGGCGAGAGACGAGCAGAGAGTTACAAGCCACAAACAAAGAAAACAAAACAACAGATCACAATCACTAGGAGCACTCCGCACACCAAGCAAAGACAACGAAGAAAAGAAACAACTCCTAGCCAACCTTACACTAGCACAAACCCCATAACCCACAAACCACCTATAAAAAAGGAAAAGGAAGAAAACTAACCCCGAGTGGACAAAAAGAAAAGGAAGAAAGCTAACCCCAACCTTATTTGTATCTACTCCTTCTAACACCTAACACATATTTTCCGGGCAAGGCCAAATGTTTGAAATGATTTTTAACTATGTGAACAAATTGTTACAACATATTAGCAGTTTTAGGTTCCATTT
>NW_025952689.1:0-5000 GCF_023119035.1 Salvia hispanica | reverse complement strand
GTTAATTATATCCTTGTGTATCTAGAAATATACCTATGATGAACAATTGTATATCACAGAATTATATGTAATTGAGTTATTAAAGTAATTGAATTATATGTTAGGTGTTTACGTATATGTACGAGTACTTTTCCAATTACTAAGCCATACACATTTTATATTTAAACCACATATATATGGCTAATTGTGTAATAACGTGTGCATCTATTTATATATATGTGTGTACGTACTATTTGTCTAACTAAATTTCTTTATATACTTGCTCTAGTAATATCTATTTACTATGACTTTGTTTATACACGTATTTGTAATATTCCATTTTACCTTCAACTTCAAAAGTATGAATTTAATTAACGAAAGGTAAGCGTATGGCGTGTACAATTTTATCAAACCACACGTATATGATATTGTTTAGAAAGTAGATAAGTGTGACTTTTTAAATTAGCTTTATTTATATTTGTTTATGTATTCTAAAGACCAATTTTTGAGGGCACGTGTAGTTCTATGGATAAATGCATGCCTTACATCCAGATGGAGTTCTTGAACTACATACAAATGGATTAATTAACCGACGTTAGTATGCTCAAATATATATACACATATAAGAGTGTAGTGAGAGAGAAAAGGGTGGAAATTAGAGAGATCAGGTGTGTATAAATCACACTTTTAATTTTACATATTTTATGTGATTGATTGTTATGTGTTAAATTGAAGTGAATATTTGAATTATATGATATGAGACTAAATGGTTATGTGTTATTTGATATTGATGGTGAAATGTGATGTGGATATATGATTTGTGCAATGGATATGTTTATCTATAGTATTGGAATTAATTGATGGAATATATGGTTATGTAATTGGTGCAATGGATATGTTTGATGTATCATATTGGAATCATTTGAATCATGGGATTAAAGAGGATATGTGACAGTCTTGCTCTGGATCTGATATACAATGACAAAAGACCTACGGGTCATATACAATGATAATAGACCTACGGGTCAATACAAGAGCAAAGAGGGACCTTCGTGGAAAGGTCAAATCAAAGAGGGGCCTTCGTGGAAAGGTCAAAATATGCAAAGAGGGGCCTTCGTGGAAAGGTCAAATCAAAGAGGGGCCTTCGTGGAAAGGTCAAATAATTAAAAGGGACCTACGGGTCGTATACAATGGAAATCCCGGGCAGATACCAGGCTTGATGTGTCACAGAATAATAAAAAGAATGGAGAGGCATATGCATATGAATGTTAAATTGTTTATGATATTTATTACTTCCGGTGATATATTTTGATGAAAGAATGAGTTTGATATATGTGTGTGAAATTAAAGGTAAGGTTTATATGCACTGAGTTGTGGCTCATATAAACCACTAATATTTTTCAGGAATAAGATATCAATGATTCGTGGGTTGATGTGAGTTACAATTATTATAAGGGTCGGCGGCTGACGCATTTTGGCAACTTCTCTCCCTCATCATTTTTGCATGTAGATAAATGTGTAGTATATAGAGTGGTGAGAGGGTCCCACTACTTTTAGAATGTTTTGAAATATGTACCTGATATAATATGTGGATTTTATGTAGTTGACACGTGGATTATTTATTTTAAAATTTTGAATTTATTTATAGTAAGTGCATAAGTCATAAGGGTTGGGGTGTGACAGTTTAGGTGGTATCAGAGCGGGGATAGAATCCCGCTGGGACATAGCATTCATGAATATCATATGATACATTTTGGTTATAAGTTTCATTTGCATTTGTATTATCATGAACATGTGTCACCGAGGAGAGAAGGGTCAGCCGCCCTGCATCATCAATTAATTGTAGAAACATCTCATATACATGTTGCATCATATGGGGATTACCCAGGCTTTTAGAACAAAGAGTACATGGACCAATGATGAGGTAAAGAGGTAGAAAATTTAAAGAGCTCGGAAAAGTAGAAGTTGTTGATTTTATGGGACTAATCTGACTGAGGCTGGGATATAGTTAAAAGTGATAGAACCGGTGTTCAATCAGATGAGTTGTATGTCAGAAGAAGGTTTTGATTATAGGGTATCTCTTCTTTGAAGCAATACTTACTCTTGGTGGGAAACAGTCCCACAAGCTATGATACAACCTCTGGTATTCTGGTATTCAGTTCAGACGATTTTTCTAGAGAACTCAATGCTAAATATATGCAAAGAAGTGTATTGTGATAAGAAGCAGAGAAGGTTTTGTCTTTAATCAAGGAACTATGTTTGTTGATTATGAGCTGACATTATTTCAATATACACGGTTTTCTAGAGAACGTGTTGCGAGTTAATTCAATTGAGCTGCCAGCGGATATTGATTCTTTTCTTCATACACAAGTTTTGATATTATTATGGGTATAGATTGGTTTTCACTTCATCGAACCAAGGTAGCTTGTCAAGTAAAAGAAATGGTAATATAATCATCGAGACGGGATCGAGTGATATTTTACGGTAATCAATATATTGTTCCAGGTTTTCTTATATTATCTAGATCGGCTTTTTGATTTATTGGAAGTGCAGATTTATCTGGATTTTCACCTTATCAGGAGACATATTTCTCTATTGAGCACTGCATTTATTTATATTTATATTTATCAACCGTCTTCATTAGAGTTTCAAGAGTTGAAGAAACAGTTACAAGAGTTGTCAGAGATATGTATGACTTAATGTTTTACCTTGGAGAGCACCAATATTATTTTTGAAGAAGAAAGATGATACACTGCGACATTATATATACTATTGGAAGTCGAATCGAGTGACAATGAAGAATAAATATCTATTACCGAGAATAGAAGACTTATTTGATCAATTTCAAGGTATGCAACTGTTTTCGAGTACTGATTTTCGATCAAGATATCATCAGTTGAAGATAGCTAAAGAGAATATTGCAGAGACACCATTTTGAACTCAGTACGACCATTATGAGTTTTGGTTATGCCTTTCGAATAAACTATTGCACCTACAATTATTTATGGCATTGATGAACAAATTCTCTCAACTATTCCTGGATCCGTTAGTGATTATTTCTATTGACTTACTATTATATTCATGAAGTACAGATGGACATGTTAATCACTTGCAGTCAGTATTACAAGTTCTGCGAGATAAACAGATTATTGCAAGGTTGAGTAAATGTGAGTTTTTGCTAGAACATGTGGTATTGTTGGGACACGTGGTGTCAGGTCGTGGAATAGAAGTGGATCTACAAAAGATTGAACTGGTTTTCAACTGGAAATGTTTCTCGATTATTATTCAATTGATAATGAAGTTAGTACGACAGAATTCTTCTTTTATATGGAGTGAAGCATATCAAAAGAGTTTTAATGAGTGGAAGCATCGGTTGAATATGTCACCTATTTTGGTTATCTCCGCAGGTACAAGATATTATGTTATTTATAGTGATGCGCTGAAACATAGATTTGGTTATCTTTTGACTTAATGGAAAGTTTATTGCTTATGCGTCGTAACAATCGCATGTACATGGAGTTTCTTATTCTGATCAAAATCTGTTATTAGCGACATTATTTTTCTTTGAAGATTTGACATCATTATCTGCAGGAACGCTTATATGGTATTCTAGTATCTTATATATTGACAGAGATCCGCGATTTACTATCTCAGTCTTGATAAATTCTTTTTGTGAGTTTCACCTCAGAAAGGAGTCATGCGATTCGAGCAAAAAGGTAAGTTGAGTCCTCATTATATTGAACCGTGAGATATTGTTGAAAGAGTTGGACCATTGACATATAGGTTAACATTACCTCCAGAGTTGGCACAGATTCATAATATTTTCTACGTTAGTAGGATTCAGCTTTATCGATCAGATCTTTCACATGTTCTGAAAGATTCTGATATACAGATTTCTAAAAATTTGAGTTATATAGAAGAACATGTCAATATAGTGGACCGCCAATCGAAACAATTGTGAATAAAAGATGGACAAAATTCTTAAAGAGGGGAAGAATTGTGACATCCGTAACCCAAATCATACATCATATTGCATAATTACATATTTTATTATAACTACGTGATATATTACCATTAGAATTATAGAGATATGAGTGAGTTGCAATATTTTGTATTTAGTAAATTACGAGATGTTAAGTTAATTATATCCTTGTGTATCTAGAAATATACCTATGATGAACAATTGTATATCACAGAATTATATGTAATTGAGTTATTAAAGTAATTGAATTATATGTTAGGTGTTTACGTATATGTACGAGTACTTTTCCAATTACTAAGCCATACACATTTTATATTTAAACCACATATATATGGCTAATTGTGTAATAACGTGTGCATCTATTTATATATATGTGTGTACGTACTATTTGTCTAACTAAATTTCTTTATATACTTGCTCTAGTAATATCTATTTACTATGACTTTGTTTATACACGTATTTGCAATATTCCATTTTACCTTCAACTTCAAAAGTATGAATTTAATTAACGAAAGGAAAGCGTATGGCGTGTACAATTTTATCAAACCACACGTATATGATATTGTTTAGAAAGTAGATAAGTGTGACTTTTTAAATTAGCTGTATTTATATTTGTTTATGTATTCTAAAGACCAATTTTTGAGGGCACGTGTAGTTCTATGGATAAATGCATGCCTTACATCCAGATGGAGTTCTTGAACTACATACAAATGGATTAATTAACCGACGTTAGTATGCTCAAATATATATACACATATAAGAGTGTAGTGAGAGAGAAAAGGGTGGAAATTAGAGTTGTGGCTCATATAAACCACTAATATTTTTCAGGAATAAGATATCAATGATCGTGGGTTGATGTGAGTTACAGTTATTATAAGGGTCGGCGGCTGACGCATTTTGGCAACTTCTCTTCCTCATCATTTTTGCATGTAGATAAATGTGTAGTACATAGAGTGGTGAGAGAGTCCCACTACGGTTTAGAATGATTTGAAATATGTACCTGATATAATATGTGGATTTTATATAGTTGACACGTGGA
>NW_025952688.1:0-20537 GCF_023119035.1 Salvia hispanica | reverse complement strand
TATCCACGGGAAAACATACACTAGGTCTTTATTCACTCCTTAGTAGATGAATAAGATTAGTAGAGAATGAAAAACAAGAATGAGATCAACACTCAAAACCGCAAAATGAATCTACACAACTGAAAAATCAAACTCTCAACGATCATCCACTTAAGCTGAATTTCTACCTCTTCTCTCGCTTTCTTTCTTTTTCTCTTTCAACAAATCTCAAGATTCTTTTATGTTATGTCGATGAACGGTCCAGATCTCAAGATCCCCTTTGCTTCATCCCAACCTTTTATTGAGTTAGTTATGTTGGAATAATTGATTGAACAATTATATAAAGCTCTCTATGATGATTAACCGAGAACGATAGAGAAGGAGCATAAACTGTAGAGCGGAAGCGTACCTTGATCCATAACGAATTGAAAGGCGGAATTGCTTTGCAGCGGCTATGGATCTTCCAAACGATCAGAGACATTCTTTGCAATAGTCTGCCGAGAGAATACAGAGATATCGAATGTTCTTCTGACGTCTGGGGACCATAACCCTATCTTATATTTATATAAATATAACACCCTTTATTTTCTATTCGGTCCCTCGTCAAATAGAAAATCACTTTATGGTATCTACACTTATTTTTCCATAACAATTAAATACACTTTAGCCCAAACCTTAATCTTTATTGGATCACTTTAATTGGGCAACTGAAAGATAGCCATACACATTAAATTAGTCATGTGGAAGCCCAAATTTCTAACAATCTCCCACTTGGGCAACACATGACACCAAATAAATGTGTACAAACCGAATGAGCGCTCAAAAGTGCTATCACATAGTGTATTTCCGAACAATCTTATTATCAACCATATCGACATAGGACTAAAGGGGCAGTCACCATATTTTTTCATGATTAAACCCATCAGTAATCACATATGCAAATATAATCAACAACAGATCAATTATGGAGTGTAGCATGGAAATTTCATGCAAGGTGATCATACATGCCTATTTCCAACTGGTCCTCCCAAAGTGAGATCAAACCAAAAATAATGGACAAAACATAATACTTTATTTCTGCAGAGAATAACATGAGTTTATAACTTCATGTTCAAAACACAATATAGAGCATCAACTCTAACTACTCCCACTGAACGGAAGTACCCTTAAACAACATAACACCCATTTGGGCTACATGCCCATGAAAGACCTTGGGTGATAGTCCCTTAATGAGCGGATTTGTCATCATCAAATCCGTTCCCTTATGCTCTATATGCATTTGTCCATTCCGAACTCTTTATTTAACAACCAGGAAGCTCCTGTTGTTTTAGAATATAATACTGCAGAGTTATTGTCACAACATAACTTAAGTGGTCTTTCAATACCTTACAATATGCAGCCTAGTGACAAAATTTCACAGTTATATTCATTAACTAGATGCCCCAAAACAAGTTACGAATTCTGTTGTCATGGCAGAAGTAGCTACAAGTGTTTGCTCAGCACTTCTCCACGAAATGGCTCTACAGCCAACAGACACACGTAACCTAAAATGGATCCTTTACTGTATTGGCATCTAACAAAATCAGAATCAAAATGCCTAAAGATCTCTCCAAATGATCTGATTTTCTGTATGCGAGCATGTAATGCTTAGTTCTCTATAAATATCTCATAACCCGTTTTGCTGCTTCCTAATGATCCATATCGGGTTATTGAAATATCTGTCCAACATATAAACAATTAAAAATAAATTGGGTCTAATACACACTTGAGCACACATTAGGCTCCCAATCACCGAAGTATATGGAACCTTCTGCATTTTCTAAATCTCAAGATTTATCTTAGGGCACTGAATGAGACTAGATTTGTCTCCTTTAGTCATAGGGGTATTTCTTTACTTGCAATTATGCATCTCAAATACTTTAGGCACCTTTTCACTATATCCCTTCTGTGAAATCGAAAATTATTTCTTTCGATTCCAAATACAAAAGAGGCTTCCCCAAGATCTTTCATTTCAAATTTATTCAAGAGAAAATTCTTGGTGTTAGTGCAACATATCATTATCGAAAATTATTTCTTTCGATTCCAAATACAAAAGAAGATGCATTTGCTCCCACTGAACTTGTGATACACACAACCATCAATAGCATTCTTTCTGAATCCAAATGAAAGAGCTACTTCATAAAATTTGTGGTATCATTAACGAGAGTCTTAAATGAGGTTGTTGAGATTGACTTTAAATGATATCATCCGCATGAGATTGAATGTTTACAACAATATTATCTTGAGGTTCTTAATATGCTTCTTCTTCAATGATAGTAATTGATACCTGATCATTGTCAGAAGCAGTAGTAGGTGTCTATACAGACTCCTCCTCAAAAGTAATGTTCCTTAACACATTCTTCCCCCCAAACTCAACATCCTCAAGGAATACTATATTTCTCGTCCCAAAAATTAGTTCCTTTTGTGGGATCATAAAATTTAAAAACCCCTAAATTTTTCTGGAAGACCAAAGTGAGAATATATGCTACAGTCTTTAATGCCTCTCCCTAAAGCGAATGCGACAAGGAAGAATGATAAATCATACTCCTTCACATATCTTTAAGAGTTTTATTTCGTCTTTTAGCTACACCACTCATGCTAGGCGATCCTGGCATGGTGTACAAAAGGACGATCCCACACTCTTCAAAGTAGAAGGCAAAAGGTCTTTGACATTGTTCACCTGAGCAGTCATTTCTGTCGTAGTATTCGCCACCACGGTCAGATTTGACTTTCTTAATGCCTTTGTTGAGTTGGAGCTCAACATCAGCCCTGAACATTTTGAACTTGTCTAAAGCCTCAGACTTTTAATAGATTAAATGTAGGTGCCCAAAACAAGAATACTCGTTTATGAATGATATAAAATATTGTTGATCATCCCAAGAAACCGAAGTGAATGAACCACAAATGTCCGTATATATCAATTCTAAAATGTATAGCTCTATTGGCACCTAATTTTTCAAGTTTGGTTTGCATTCCTTCGATACATTAAACACACAAATCAAGTTCTGAAAAGATAAGTGTATTCAATACAACATCTGACACAAGTCTCACAATCCTTTATTTTTAGATATAACCAAAACACTTGTGTCATAAATTAACCTAATTTTCATTAATTAATTTGCTTAGTCCCTTTTGATTCAACATGTAAAGCTTCTGAATATGAAGTAACATATCGAGCATATAAAGATTGTTATATGCACTTAAGAAATAGTGTCCACAATACTAGAATTATTTGAAGGAAGAACTTTACTATTTCTGAATGAACAAGAGAAACCAAATTTGTTCAAAGCAGAAATAGAAACCAAATTCAGTCTAAATGACTGTACAATAAAGTATCCTTCAAAACCAGAATAATTCCAGTCTTTAATAACAATCTACAATGCCCAATAGTCTCTACTTCCACCGATTTGTCATATCCCACATAGATGTATCTTTCACCATCAATTGACTTTCGGTAGCTCAGACAACCTTGACTGATAACCTTATGTGAGTAGTAGCACCAGAATCTACCCACTAAATATCATTAGGGACTAAATCCAAATTAACTTCAGAACAGACCAAAACAAGAATTGTAACTTCCTTTGTACGCCATGCGTGATATTTGTCACAATTCTTCTTTTATATCCATGTTTACCACAAAAGAAACAACTATCATTATCCTTATGTTATTTCTTTTGTGATGAACCCTTATCCATAGCAGCATTCTCGATACACTTTTTCTTAATGCCCTTTACTTTATTTCTTGAGATACTGACCATATGTACAACACCAAATGCACAAACAAGTCTTTAGAATTCAAGCTTAAGTGAAGCAACATGAGACATTTTCATAATGTGCTCCCTTATGTTGCCCTTGCCATTATATACTTTATTGAGATCAAGCATGTTTGTCTCAACCTTATCGTTTTTCACAAAACGTTCCTTAATTTTGGCAAGGTATTCACTGGCCTTAGTGATATACTCAGATGCAGTGCCTCGAAAGGCTTCTGTGATGCTACGCTTAATGATCAGCAGACTTACACGATTTGAGTGTTCCCACTTCTCGTAGTTTCTCCTTCGATAAGAAGTACTATGTCCGTAGGAGAAGTAGGTTCTCAATCCTTAACGCGTAATCCAGATCCATGCAACCCAGAGCAATCAAAATATAATCTTTGCAATCCTTAAAATTTGACCCATTCAACACTAACATATTGTTCATGTTGGAAGAAACTGCAGAAGCAGACATCATAACTTAACAAAGAACAAAACCAAAATAGTTGTCATGCTCACATAATAAAATCCAAATAAGAAGGTAACATCTCGAGGTACCGGCACAACATCCATATCAAGTCTTTTGACAGTAATATGAACTTGTAATTGGTAACCTCATTGTAGTGATCAAACACTGACAATAAGATCTGGTCAAGTAATGTCCACCTTTTGGCATCACACTACTCACATGAACACTGAATAATTATCACGTATTTATCACCACAGGTATATATGTATTTCGTGCCAAACATTAATCTTCCTTTTGGCCGACTAATATCCACATTAAAATACATACACACATACCGTCCTAACATTCGCAATAAAGAAATCTAGACCATAGAGGTTACTTTTGCAACGTCTTGCTTCGACTAATCTACTTTGAATATTAGTAAAACATTACGAGGTACCGAGCACAACATTCACATAAAGTCTTTTGACAGTAATATGAACTTGTAAATGGCAACCTCCTTACAGTGGTTAAATACTGACAATAAGATCATGTTAAGTAGCGTCCACCTTTGGCATCACACTTCTCACAGGAAAACTGAATAATCGTCACGTATTTATTACCACACGTATATGTGTATCTCGTGCCAAATATTAATCTTCCTTTTGGCCGACTAATATCCGCATTAAAATACACACTCATGAGTAGAAAATAAGGAACATGAGATGTACCCAAGAATTTGAATTTAAAAATTCAAAACCGAATACAAACGCTCGCAAAGGAGTCGTTTATAATTTTTCTAGAATAAAGTGATTAGCCAACGAGTCACTAGGTTCGCATACCTTGCAAACTTAGCAAGTCGTTAAATTCTTATGGCCAACACAATAGCTCCCCAACAAATCACAAATTGCTGATTCCTAATGAGATTCCATATAATTTTATTTTTTTTAATCCGATTTTCACTAAAATCGACAAAATCCAAATTTTGATGTTTCCCAAGAACGAAACCAATAAACATAAACACATCCAAAAACAACATCAAATTAATTAAACAAATCCATATAACACAATATATAGATTTTATGGATTCACCAAAACAAGCAATAACAAAACACCCTAATTCTCCATGAGGCATAAACCAATTCTCAATCACAAGATATCGCGCATACAAATTGATCAGTTCTTCACATAAACTGAAATAAATTCCTAATTCTCAAATCTGATACTCAATTCATCAACCGAAAACAATTCTCCGTAAGCATGCTGAACCAAAACCTCGTAATGAATTCATTAAGCAAAAGAAAAACATCTGTATGCGTGCATAATTACACGAATGGAATTATCAAATCAATAAGCAAAAGTATGCTTGCGTGAATAACATGGAAACATAACAGTTCTATGAAACCAATTTTTGGGAACGGAGTCGGTTTTACAAAACAAGTTTGATAGTACTATTCTTCAATTCTTAAAAGCAAACCAAATCAATTCACGGTTATATGTATTATCAATTCACAATATTCATAAACCCAAATAAACACAAATCTTATGCGTGAATTATAATTTACAAAACCATACTCAATACATAAAACCTAACTTGCGGCGGCTAGACATATACTTTAATTTGAAAATATTAAACCTAATATCAAGGAATTTGATTCCTTGAATTCCAAAGCACGATCATGAAAATAAAACCTTAATTTTCCTTTCTCCAATTCTCAGAGAATCATCAATAGAGTGGCTCTGATACTACTTGTTGGAATAATTGATTGAACAATTATATAAAGCTCTCTATGATGATTAACCGAGAACGATAGAGAAGGAGCATAAACTGTAGAGCGGAAGCGTACCTTGATCCATAACGAATTGAAAGGTGGAATTGCTTTGCAGCGGCTATGGATCTTCCAAACGATCAGAGACATTCTTCGCAATAGTCTGCCGAGAGAATACAGAGATATCGAATGTTCTTCTGACGTCTGGGGACCATAACCCTATCTTATATTTATATAAATATAAGACCCTTTATTTTCTATTCGGTCCCTCATCAAATAGAAAATCACTTTATGGTATCTACACTTATTTTTCCATAACAATTAAATACACTTTAGCCCAAACCTTAATCTTTATTGGATCACTTTAATTGGGCAACTAAAAGATAACCATACACATTAAATTAGTCATGTGGAAGCCCAAATTTCTAACAAGTTAGAGTCGCAATTAGAATGATTAAGACATAATGAGAATGAATAAATATTAATTATATGATTTTATGTGGGGATTTATGATTAGGACAGACCTAATATGATAACAATATGTTAAGAATACCCTCAAGTTAAACATGAACCTGACCTGTTATATTTAAATTCGAACACGACATGTAAGTAACATGAACCTGTTAACAACACAATTCTATCCATATTGATACACACAAGTACAACACGATAATGACGTGTACCCAACATAACAACTAGTATGTGATAGTATTGACATGAATTTGACGAAATGATATAGGCGTAAGAGCATTCCCAACAGTTCCCCTAAAACCTCCTTTATTTCTCCCTAACTCCTGCCACATCAGCGCCACATCAGCACCATAATTTATCCCCAGTTTTTAGCCAACTTTTAGCCAACTGCTTCAATGGTTTCTCCTTTATTTCTCCCTAACTCAACATTTCATTTTTACATCATCACTAATTTAATTGTTTTATTTTTGTATATAATAAAGCTAGCTAATTTAATTTATAAGACAAAACAAATAATAGTAATAAAGTTCGTTGTATTAAACACGGGTAAACATTACAACGACAAAAATTAATTAAAAAAAATAGTACAGGAATGGAAAAAAAATTCAAAGTAAAAAAGTTCAAGAGAAGGTGTGTATTTATAGGGGGAAAATTAAAATATATATATATATATATAGGGGTGCGTTAGGCTCCTTTGCACCCTAAGTGTCCTATTTCCTTCTTAATCTCAGCCCTTGGATCCTTGGATTGGATGGTTGTGATCAATGCATTCTTAGTCTATAATGTTGCATTATTAGCCGTTGTGCATTATTATAATGAAAATGTGCATTATTAGTCTATAATGTTGCATTATTAGCCGCTGTGCATTATTAGAATGAAAATGTGCATTATTAAATGACACGTGGCATTAATCTAATCGTCAGATGACAAAATCGTGGGGCTAGGATTAAGAAGAAAAAAGGACAAAAGATATGAAAAGGATTCGAATACATCCCTATATATATATATATATATATATATATATATATATAGGTTCATGATCAATTGAGATTTTTTAGAGTAATTGAGAAATGAGATGCAATATCAGCCACTCATTTTTATTAAATGAGTGGTCCAGATTTTGCCACATAAATAATATTTTTAGATTAATTTATTATGAAAGGGCAGAATGGTAATATCATTATAATTTGCCAATCTCGCCGGCTCACATTCCCCAAACCCCTTGATTTCCCCCTGCGTCCGGATCATGGCGGAGCCCTCTCTTACCCACCGCAGCGCCTCCCCCAAATCGCGGCAGCCGCACACAAACTTCACTCCGAAATTGTGCTTGTTCATGAAGTGATTCTCGTCGGCGATCCTCAATTCCTCGCTCTCGTCGATGTAATCGACCCCAATCTGCTCCAGAATCTGCGCCTCCACGAAATGGCCGACGCGCGCCTTCGCCATTACAGAAATTGACAACGCCTGCTTGATCTCCTTGATTAGCGAGGGATCCGCCATGCGTGAGATCCCGCGGCGCGTCGGAGTAGGATTGGAGACGACGCCGCAGTTGTGAATTATAAGTGCGATCACGATCATGAAACGCCTTCGACGAGTTGGTGATTGATCGATTTAATCGCTCGATTATCCTGTAAGCAGTTATTTTGTGATTGTGATTGTTGGATATGTTGTAAAATCTACTGGAAATTCAATTGGAATACGAAGATTTTGATTTGATTTGATTGCTTATTGCATCTAATCGGTAAATTTGGAGGCGATTGCTCTGTTAATTAGGCTTTTGTTGTTTTGCATTTTGGATGAATTTCAAAGTTTAGTATGATCTCACGGCTCAATTGATGAATTTCTCGTATGTTATTTTCCCCTCAACATTGATCTCTGCTGCTTAATTGATGAATTTCAATGTTTAGGACTTTGTAATTGTTTTAGGATAATGAGAACTGAAAATGAGCAATAGTTTGCTGGAGAAAGATGTGGAGAGTCATGTTGTGGAAGGTGTGGGAGTTGTGGATGAGATGGAGCTGTGGGTGATGGTGAGAAGGGTTGAGTTTAGGTTGTATTTTTTGTGTATTTGTTTGGAGCCATGCTGGGTTTGGTGTTTGTCAATATTTGTAGATTTAAATTTGCGTGTGTTTAATTGTACGATGAAATTTGTGAAATATATGGATGCAGTTTTTAATTCGATTATGTTGCTGGAATTTTTGAGTTGTGTAGATAAGGTGTTTATGATATTGCCTAAAATAGTATTGTTGACATAAATTATATAAGTTGTTGACATGAAAATGTTTATTTTTTACATGAATTATATAACTCGTTGACATAATAACGTTTGTTGTTGACATGAATTATATAGATCGTTGGTATAAATTTTATGAAAAATGTTGTTGACATAAATTATATGTAAAACATTATTGTTGACATGAATTATAAGTAAAACATTGTTGTTGACATAAATAATATACGTCGTTGACATGAAAATATTTGTTGTTGACATAATAGTTGACATAAATAAAGTTGTTGTTGACATCGTAGTTGACATAAATAAAGTTTGTTGTTGACATAAATAATGTTTGTTGTTGACATTCGATATTCTCGCTATTGATATGTGAATTATAAGTGTTATTTGTTAGTTGTTGACATTTTAATACGAGTTGTTGACATTCGATATTCTCGCTATTGATATGTGAATTATAAGTGTTATTTGTTAGTTGTTGACATTTTAATACGAGTTGTTGACATTCGATATTCTCGATATTGACATGTGAATAGTAAGTATTATTTGTTAGTTGTTGACATTTTAATACGAGTTGTTGACATTCGATATTCTCGATATTGATATGTGAATTGTAAGTGTTGTTTTTTAGTTGTTGACATTTTAATACGTGTTGTTGACATTCGATATTCTCGGTATTGATATGTGAATTGTAAGTGTTATTTGTTAGTTGTTGACATTTTAATACGAGTTGTTGACATTCGATATTCTCGGTATTGATATGTGAATTACAAGTGTTATTTTATTGAATGTTGAAGATTTGAAGATTTGATGATTTGAATATTGAAGAGATTTGAAGATTTGAAGATTCGAAGATTTGAACATTTAAATGTTGAAGATTTGAAGATATGAATATTGAAGATTTGAAGATTTGAAGATATGAATATTGAAGATTTGAAGATTTGAAGATATGAATGTTGAAGATTTGAAGATTTGAATGTTGAAGATTTGAAGATTTGAAGATATGAATATTGAACATTTGAACTCTAACCATGGAATACTTCAATCTAAGCACATTTTACTTCACTGAGATGAAAAAACAGTGCATTGTAATTTATAAGCATGGATCATAAACACTTCACTCTAAGCATGGAATACTTCACTCTAAACACATTTTACTTCACTGAGATGAAAAAACCGTGCACTATAAGAATGGATCACAAACACTTCACTCTATGCATGGAATACTTCACTCTAAACACGTTTTACTTCACTGAAATGATAAAATAGTGCACTATAAGCATGGATCACAAACACTTCACTCTAGGCATGGAATACTTCACTATAAGCATCGTATACTTCACGATAAATTGCATATACATCACAGTAAACAACATATACATCACTATAACCATAATTTACTTCACTCAAAGGCAAAATAGTGAGTGTAAGACCAAAACCGTACAATCACTGTAAGCACAATAGTATAGTTCACTATAAGTATTATATACATCACTATAATCATAATATGACTCTATGTAGAGTTAATATACTTTACTCATATGTCAAAATAGTACACTTACATTTCTACATTCTAGTTCATTGTAAACTGAAATGAATAGGCATAATGCGACTCCATTGTTAACTGACTACATCACTATAAGCATAACATGACTCCATCGTTAAAGTGAAATGCAAAGAAAATCGGTTAAATGAATCGTTCCTCGAATAGATAAGCCGACGAACTTACGTTTATGAATTGAAGGCATTAGGTATGTTGAATCGAAGGCGGCGACGAAATGAGCAACCAGAGGAGGCGACGACGGAATGAGCAACCAATGGAAGCGACGACGGAATGAGCAACCAATGAAGCGACGACGGAGTGAATCAAATGAACTTTAGGCCCGCTGAAGAAGGCGACGACGACGGTAGAGAATCATTGTTTATGAGTGAGAATTGGTAGAGAATTCGAGCAGAAAAGGAAAACCGGTAGAGAATCGATGAAGAATTCGAGCGGAAGAGGAGAATCGGTAGAGAATCGATGGAGAATTTGAGTAGAAGAGATGATGGGCTGAAGAAAAATTATCTAAATGAGAGGAATTCATGTTTTACCCAGCTTTATTTGTTAAATGACTATTTTACCCCCGCCTACTTATAGTGAACCAATTCTTGTTTATAGTGAAGTAATTTTCTATATCAATTTTGAAATCCTAAGCTGAATTTCAGCCCTTGATTTCTTAATCTTGTGGTTGAAATTTGTTCTCTAGTTATATACTTAAGGAGTACTTGCCCTATATCACTACTCTCTCTCTCTCTCTCTCTCTCTATATATATATATATAGGGTCTTGTTAGGTTGAGATTATTTAGCTAAATTGAGAAATGAGATGCAATATAGGCCACTAATCCACAAGATTAACAAAATGTCAACAAATATCACATTATGTCAACAAGGGGGTATAATTGTCTTTTTATTAAATTGTGTTTGAAATCATTTTCTAAAATTCTCTCTAAAACTCTAGCTGCAAAGTCTTCAAATCTTCAAATCTTCAACATTCAAATCTTCAAATCTTCAACATTCATATCTTCAAATCTTCAAATCTTCAAATCTTCAACATTCAAATCTTCAAATCTTCAACATTCATATCTTCAAATTTTCAAATCTTCAACATTCAAATCTTCAACATTCTTCAAATCTCTTCAACATTCAAATCTTCAAATCTTCAACATTCATATCTTCAAATCTTCAACATTCAAATCTTCAACATTCTTCAAATCTCTTCAACATTCAAATCTTCAAATCTTCAACATTCAAATCTTCAACATTCAAATTTTCAAATCTTCAACATTCAAATCTTCAATTCTTCAACATTCAAATCTTCAAATCTTCAATTCTTCAACATTCAAATCTTCAAATCTTCAAAATTCAATAAAATAACACTTATAATTCACATATCAATAGCGAGATTATCGAATGTCAACAACTCGTATAAAAATGTCAACAACTAAAAAATAACACTTATAATTCACATATCAATACCGAGAATATCGAATGTCAACAACTCGTATTAAAATGTCAACAACTAAAAAATAACACTTATAATTCACATATCAATTGACATGTAGTTGACATGGCTTGAAAGTTTAGTTGACATGACTTATAATTTCGTGACATGGCTTGAAAGTGTAGTTGACATGACTTATAATTGTTGACATGGCTTGTACGTGTAGTTGACATGACTTGTACGTGTAGTTGACATGGTTTTTTTTATTATATTTTTTTAATTTTTTTTAATTTTTTTAATTTTTTTTTCAATTTTTTAATTTTTTTTGATGTCAACTACATAGTTGTTGACATTTGATGTGTAGTTGTTGACATTTGATGTGTAGTTGACATGGATTGTACACATAGTTGACATTATACGTGTGTGCAGTTGATATGATATGGCTTGTACGTGTAGTTGACATGACTTGTACGTGTAGTTGACATGGCTTGTAAGTGTAGTTGACATGGCTTGTACGTGTAGTTGACATGGCTTGAAAATGTAGTTGACATGACTTATAATTGTTGACATGGCTTGTACGTGTAGTTGACATGACTTGAAAGTGTAGCTGACATATTATATACCGTAGTTGACATGACTTGTATGTGGAGTTGAGACGATATGTACTGTAGTTGACATTATATGTGCTTAGTTGACATAAAAAAAAGAGATAGCTAAATCTTGAATCTAACTCTTAGCAACTAATTACCAATTGGGGAATATCACCAAACACCTAGAGTGCATTATGATTAACCTAGATTTTTTTGTTCTGTCATTTCTTTTCACCACTTACTTTCATCAATAAACATGAATAAATCCCGGTCAAATTCAGAAACATCACAGAGCTTCCACCAACATACACAAAATCTATTAGTCAATTAAAAAATCTAACAATTTCGACATGAGGATTCAATATCTCACAAATCTTATTGTTCCAATTTTTAGATCTACAAATTCCAATTCATGAAAAATGAGTAAAATTGCAGATCTCACTACAAAATCCAACAAAGAGTAGAAATCAATGTTGTCGGCGAGGAGCTCTCGGCATCCATCTCGAGATCGGGCAAAACGTCGCCGTCTTCGATTCCGAGGAAGAGATCGTCGAAATCAATGCTATCGAGCAGAATGACGCCTAAGAAATCGGGGAACTCAGCAGCGTCGATCGAGAAGCCTTCCATTTCGCCTTCTATATCGGAGGCGAAACACCTTCAGCTTCATTGCAAAATGTCAACAACTAAATGTGATACATTTATAGCACATTCATTTGAAGATAAATGTGATTAAAAAAGAAAAGTTTCAAAAACTCTCATCAAATTTGATTACAGCATAATCCAATTGAGCTTTTTTCAAACACACTTAACAAAATCAGTAATCACTCAATAGCTAGTATACTATCCAAAAAAAGATGAAGCAAACACCTTCAGTATACATTGCAAAAAAGGCTTACCATTTATATGCTTAAAAAAAGTTTCATTTCTAGTGCCCTTCAGCTCTCTCTCTTGTAAAACCAATGCCAAAAGCAAATGGGTCATTGGTTCATTTGCAACGTTCAAACTGGTTTACTATGTGATAATCTGTAACCTATTACAATTGAAATAACCTTAATAACTAATAATGAAAATGCAAAAGCCATGCTTTTAAACTACATATCACAAGGAAGCACAAGCTTCACCCAAATTCAATGGCTAAATTACAGAGTATAATTGACTTGACATGGCCATAAATACACCTATGGTGTATTATTAAGGTGTACATTTATAGGTGAAAATGTACTAGTTTAATCTAATACATGAAAAATATACTCTGTAATTTTCACCCAATTTCACATTCACCACATTTCTTGATTAATAAACATTAATCTAATAAATTCATTTATATTTATTCACTAATACTAATATTGAAAAATATCAATTACATAACACCACATTTATTGGTAAAGTAATTGTTGGCAATTTTGTTTCCATTTCACCATGGAAGCAACACCCATGAATGTATAAAATCAGTATAAAAGCAATTTGATCAGATTTCATATCACTGGAAATTGGTTCAAAAGCAGATAATGTGAATCAAAGCACAAATTCCAAAATTATGAAATCATCACACGAACAAATTGGGCGTAGAAATTAGGTTATCTTTCAATACTCAATTCAGACAATATTTCATACATTTCTTCGCAAAATCAACCAAATAAAAACGGCAGAAATCTGAGGTTAGCAAAAAGGCAATCACGATTACCAGAATAGCCACGCGGAAGAGCAACGGTGGTTCCATTCAATTTCTGGCGAAGATGAGCACCGTTTGATATTTCTCCGGCGGCGAGATTCAATCCACATCGAAACCGCCACCAACCGACTCAATTCAACCACATCGCCTCTCTGCAGCTCACAGAGGAGCTTCGCCGTGGAGCCGGCGATAGGCTTCACCTGAAAATCGAACGCGCCGCTGGAGGCGGCGATCGACGGAGGAGAGGAGATGGCAAGGACCGTGCGGCGGTCGAGGAGGCGGAGACGCAGGTACTGGCCGGGGCTGGCCGGAGGCGGAGAAGTACTACCACCTCACCTTCTCGAAAAATCTATCCCTCCCTCTCCACCTCAACAAGCAGATCCTCGAAGATTCAATTGGAAAATCTCTCACCAAAAAACATCTCATAGATCTGGCATCTAAAGGCTAGAAAATCAACGCGATTAACGTCGTGCTAACGACGGCTGATAAGTTTTACTTCGAGGATATCTCGGCGAATCGACGATCTGAGGAGTTTGCAAATTCTGATTTTGTGAAGAATAGCGTTGAGGAAGGAGATTCTGATTTCGTGAAGAATAGCGTTGAGAAACCGAAGGAGAAAATCAAAATCGCGTTTGGATGACAAATTCCCATTATGCCCTTTCATAATTAATTAATCCTCAAATAAATTTCATGTGGCAAAATCTGGACCACTCATTTAATAGAAATGAGTGGCTGATATTGCATCTCATTTCTCATTTATCCTAAAAAATCTCATTTGATCACCACCCTATATATATATATATATATATATATGATCATGATCAATTGAGATTATTTAGGCTAATTGAGAAATGAGATGCAATATCAGCCACTCATTTTTATTAAATGAGTGGTCCAGATTTTGCCACACAATAAATATTTTTAGATTAATTTAATATGAAAGGGCAGAATAGTAATTTTAACAAAAACAACAAAAATTGAAGAAGAAGCGGCTCGTCAGTTCCTCTCCGCCAACGAAGAGGAAGAGGGGAAACCAATTGCAAAATCGTTCTGGCAATTCCGGCGCAGCAGCAAGCGTCAACTGCGATCAATTTCCACTCATTGTGGAAACCATCTGCTTTTCCCACAGCTTTTTTTTTTCCCTATTTATATCAGTAATATTTTCATGAATCTAAGGAATTTCAGCTCAATCCATATGTAGTTATTGTACAAATTTTGCGAGAGGTAACGAAAAACTAATCTTTTTGTTTTATAATCCGAGTATTAAATGCAATTTTTGGTGGCGATTTTGGTTGTTTTTTTGAGGAATCATTGAATTACGCATTCGTATTTGATGAATTATGATAGTTTGCTCTTTTTCTAGATTGAGTTTTGCTACGCTGATTGATTTCCTAATTCGTTGAAAATTTATGTTGTGTAATGCGGTGGTGTTCAGAACTCAGTTGTTGTGATGATAGAATGCAATTTGTAATTTGTTGCTCATTACTTGTTTGATGAAAAGCCTGTTAGAATTCTGATATTATATTGTTCTGAGGTTGGTCATTGTTCTGAGCTCCGAAGCTGTCAAAGAAGTTCAGTGAGAGTTTCGTGAAGGAGGGGGCAAGCGTCGGCGTCAATTGGATTAAACTCAAGTAAGCAAGCTGTTCCGGAAGATATAGGGGAGAATTTTGCAGGTGGTGTTTCTGATTCGATCGATTTGTTGACTTTTTATTGTGCTATGATTTTGTTGCATTAATCCAAAATTGTGGGGAAATTTTAGTGTAATCATGTGTTAGAATTGAATTCAGATTTGTTTCTGTGAATCATTTGTTTTTATTTGAAGAAAATTGCATTATTTGAAAAAAAAATGTTGATTATTTTGTAATCTATTTGCAATCTCAAGAATGTTGATTATTAGGATGGAGTAAATGTAGATCTATTGACATTTAGCTATTGACATGCTGTTGACATTTGATGTCAACTACACATATAATGTCAAGTATGGATTGAATTGAAAATTTTAGTGTGATTGTGTGAGTGTGTGTGTTCAAGAACTGATGTTTTAGTATGGATTGAATTGAAATTGTTTTTCTTGGATAGGTTTAGGGGTAAAGGAGCTGATGCTTTGTAGCTTCTTCTAGCAAATAGCTTTTCTGTCTGAATTTGTAGAACATTATTGTGGCAGGTATTAATTCCAAATTTCCTCCCTTAAATAAATGAAAAATGAAATTTTGCTTGATGTATTGATGTGTTGAAGGCGATGATTAAGCTGAGTATTCCAGCAGAAGCAGGGCATTACGGTGTTCTGATTGAAAATTGTTGCTAAGGCTGGTCAATATGATAGAGGTGTGAAGATGCTTGACCAGCTCATTAAGAAGGATATCATATTATAAGGCCTCGGACTACTTTGCATATGGAACCGAGTGCTTACATGATGAAAGGTCAAAAATTTTCTTCACTTGAGGTGGAAGCTTGTGCACCGGAGTTCAGGAGCGCGTGAACATGTACGCGCCGCTTAGAGTGACGAATTTGAGCGCCAAGAGTAGTTGATGCTTCATATGTCTCTGATTCAAGCTTCGTGGCTGTGAAATTGAACGATTTTGCTTTTGATTCGGAAATGTGAGATTGTTGGAAAGTTCTAGATTTATTGTTGATAAGTTGTTGACATTTTGCTGTAAGTTGTTGACATTTAATATGCAGGCTATTGACATGTGTTGTATGATCATGATGCCGGAACTTGTGTCAAATAAAAAAATTAAGATAAAATAGTTGTTAGTTTTTAACTGCAAGAATTGTTTTTGAGTTGTTGACACTATATAGAAGTTGTTGACAAGCTGTTAACATTTGATATATAAGTTGTTGACATTTTGCTATAAGTTGTTGACCGAGAAATCGTTGATTGCATGAATGGAAGTCGTCGTCGGTGAAAGTTGTTGACATTTTGCTAAGTTGTTGACATTTGATGATATTGATTTATAAGTGTTATTTTTAGTTGTTGACATTTTAATACGAGTTGTTGACATTTGATATTCTGGCTATTGATATGTGAATTATAAGTGTTATTTTTTAGTTGTTGACATTTTAATACGAGTTGTTGACATTTGATATTCCACCATTTTAGAAATGAAATGACGATAATACCCCCTAGTTGACATAATCATGTCAACTATACACATATAATGTCAACTATAAGTTGTTGACATTTGATGCAGCCACTCATTCACAATTTTCGCGCGATGTCAACAGCGTGTAGTTTATGTCAACTAGGGGTATTATCGTCAATAGCTTGCATCAAATGTTAACAACTTATAGTTGACATTATATGTGTATAGTTGACATAATCCACAACATTTTCGAAATGTCAACCGCAAGTAGATTATGACACCGGATTGAGTTTTGCTACGCTGATTGATTTCCTAATTCGTTGAAAATTTATGTTGTGTAATGCGGTGGTGTTCAGAACTCAGTTGTTGTGGTGTAATACAAGTTGGAGTCAGGTTTCCTTCCGTGCTCCTCGCTGATGCGGTCGTCCAGACTGCCCCAATCCTGCCTGGAGGGGTAATTACAAATACAATTCATGTTTTTAAGGTTAATTACAATTAAAAATCATGTCAACTATATATACTAGACGTGTCAACAACTAATATAATTATGTCAACTATGATGCACATCGTGTCAACGGCACATACAAGTCATGTCAACTACGGTACATATCGTGTCAACTACACATACAAGTCATGTCAACTATGTTACATACTATGTCAACTACACGTACAAGCCATGTCAACTACTCATAGAAAACATGTGAACAACAATTATAAGTCATGTCAACTACACGTACAAGCCATGTCAACAACAATCAGAGTTGTTTTTTATTAGTTGTTAACATATACTACAAGTTATTGACATTTTCTTATTAGTTGGTGATATTTGATTTTGCTCTCTATTGACATCTATCGTATGATTTTCTTTTTAATTATAATATTTGTTTTCCGAGTTGTTGACACTTTATACAAGCTGTTGACATTTGGTTATAGGTTGTTGACATTTCAATATAATTTGTTGAACTGATTAACATTTGATATAACTGATAAGTTCAAAAGTCAGAATCCACAATAATAGTTTTAAAACCCATCCAAAAAATAAGTTAACATCAAACATTAAAATCACTTTTTGTTCACTTCTTATTTCTACGACTAAACAACTCCTTGTACTTGTTGTTTAGCTCAAGCAATTTGTCCATGTTTGCTTCTATCCAATCATGAGCCAGTTGTAACATCGCTGCAACCTCTAGTTATTGTAAATTGATGCAATCATCGTGTAGCAATACATTTGTCACCATATCTGATGGGAGTAGGTTCTGAGAAGAAGACCCAACTCCACTGTCATCTACATCAAGACTTTGTTCTTCATTCCCTTGCTGCTGCTCCTCATTATGAATGTATCTCTTCTTTATACGTCCTAAACCAAAAACTTCTGCATTGGTCTCTCTATCTTCTCTAGCCTGAAGATGCTCACTTTTCCATCCTTTCATTAATGGAAATGTGGGAGGAACAGAACGCTTGTCTTGTGTAACTCTGTCTAAGTAACAGAGCTGCATATGTTAAAAAATGCATGTCAATTACTAGTGTGTAGTGTCAACTCAATACACAAGCCACTTAAATAACTAATACAACTTATGTCAACTATAGTACAAGCTATATCAACTACACATACAACTCAATGTAATCATGTTAACGGTTAATAATCTGTAATACAAAATGTAAAACATACCATAAGGAAGGGAAGTGGTCCTGCAAAGGCGTTCTTCTCTGTCTTCGACCAATTTCTCATTGCAAACTTGAGCACAAACATTGTATATGATTAACAGTTGATATTTCTCACGTTATCCAGATCATCAATTATCCCTCCAATCTTAGAATTTATCATTCCACATGTTGATTGCTCAATCAATGCTGATTCTAATAGGACCAAGAACATTCTCTTGAACTGTGTTCCTCCTTGAAGATCTGCTAACATAAGTTGTTCAACAGCTTTATGGTTCACGTTTCCTGGTTTCGTATTACATTGTTCTGCTATCTCCCTCATGAAAGGTGCATTACTTTTTCCACTTATCTCTGGAGTAAGTAATGTCACCTCTTGGAAATCTGTATACAAGCTCCACATCCTTTTCAGTGATATGAATTTTTTTTCTCATTATAAAGCTTTATCTTGCACTTTTTTTCATCAAAACTTTTTAATAATGAGAATGCTAACCTACTAGGAATGTAATCAATGTTGAAATGTAGGACACTCTCAAAACCCAACTCCTTCACAACATTAATCTGTTCCTAATTCAGTTTGCTTATTGTATCAACAAAAAACAACGGCTTCCTTTTCACTAGAAGCCTTTGAGATAAATTTTCAGCAATCTCAATCAGTTTTTCATCCTTTACCCTTTTCTTTTGTTTTTTTTCAATAATCATTAACTCTTTCGGAGATAGTGAAGTACTCATTTTTCGCTTTGATATTTTTCTGTTATTGGTTTAAAATCAAACATAATAAATCTATATCAATTATACACAATATCATGACAATAACAAGTATACTTTGTTGACAGCAAGTGCATGTATATTACTAAAATTACGTCAATAGATATACCAAGCACAATTAACAGAAGTTCAGACATTAAGTATACTCTGTCATGAACAGGTATATCCCATATATAGCAAGAACAATTATCTTATTACTATTATGTTAATAGTTAAAGTTTATAATGTTGACATACCCTGTTGATTATCTTATAAAGTTCATGGCAAGCATACCCTGTTCACATAAATATGACTATGTCAACAACTATTCAAACAAACACACAATATGTCAATAGCTATTGATATACTACTACAACCATACATATGTTTTCTACAGCCATCCTAACAGCCATTCAAATAAGCATACACTATGTCAAACAAGCATACACTATGTCAATATAATTATGTCAACACCTATTCAAACAAGCATACACTATGTCAATAGCTATTGACATACTACTACAACCATACATATGTTTTCTACAACCATCCTAACAGCCATTCAAACAAGCATACACTTTGTCAAACAAGCATACACTATGTCAATATAATTATGTCAAATAGTATATTATTATAGCTATGTCAATAGCGATAAATTTAAAATGTCAATAATCTTAGAAATTTAAACTAATCCTTAACTAGAAGGTGATGCTTGTCCTCTTCCGTTTTTTTCAGAAGCATTGTTCCTTTCCATTTCTTCCGATTCTACCATCGCTAATCAACAAAAAAAAATCAGCAGAAATTGATTTCATAAGAAAACGAATCCAGATGTGTTGTAATACACTAAAATCGAAGCAATATACTTAAAATTTGAATCAATTTCTTAACCTGAAGAAGTCGCTTCAACGACCGCCGATTTGGAATGCCTTTTTCTGGATGCAATCGCCGCTTCAGCTTCAACTATTTCTTCGATCCTCATTTTTCGAAATTAATTGATGTAGAAAACTGACCGAAATCTAAGATTAGGAGATGAATCGCGACGAAGAGGAGAGAAGATGCAAAATTGTATTTAGAATCGCGATGAATCGCGACAGAAACTTGGGAGAGAACTTTGAGAAA
>NW_025952687.1:0-17100 GCF_023119035.1 Salvia hispanica | reverse complement strand
GAAAAAATATTGCCGTAACAGGAACATCAGGTATACAACTTTTATAATGGATGTGTCTACTAGATGGAACTCTACATATGATTGCCTCAATTCTACTTTGGAGCATAGAGATGCTTTGTGCGATTTTTTTAGAACCAATCCCTATGGTGATATAGTTCTTACGCCTAATTGTTGGGACCAAAGCATGAGTTTATGTCAATTGTTCAAAGCTTTCAAAAGTGCTACCGTTGAATTATCGGGTGTTTACTATTGCACATATGTTCGTGTGTTAGAGCATTGCATGTATATAGCACTTGGTTTTAACACATGCATGAAAAATGCTAGATCTCGTGAGTTAATGTGTGTTTTATTTTATATGATTGAAAAATGGTTGAAGTATTTTAGTGAAATTCCAACTGTGTTTTTAATTGCTAAGTGCTTGGATCCGAAATGGAAATTATCTGGCATAACTAAGATCTTAGATTTCTATTATCAAAATTTGCGTTCTATTGATCTTAGTCTGATAGATCACTTGTTCAAGTTCAATTTGAAAATAGTTTGCGTACTCTCTTTGCCGAATAAGAAGAAAAGTATAATCGTACCCACCAAATTCATCCACGTACACAACATGCTCCTTAGCCGCAGCAATACGGCGGGTTTGGTTTTGCTTATGATGACCCCGATGCTCAATCACAATTAGCCGACTTATACGGCTACGGCACAAGCTCAAGTTCAAGGTCCACCTCAATGGGATCGGTAAGCGAGTTAGATTTTTATTTGGAAGCACGCCACCATACTTTTAGTGATACAGGTCCTACACCCGCCCAAATCGACGTCCTAGAGTGGTGGGGAACACACGAGAAAGATTATCCCATACTTGCGTCAATGGCTAAGGAGATCTTTGCAGTCCCGGCTTCCACTGTAGCCGTCGAGTCCGCTTTCAGTGTTGGAGCATGTGTCTTGGATGTGAGAAGAAGCAAACTCTCCGCGAGAAATATGGAAGCCGTGATGTTACTTGATGATTGGGGAAAAGCTGCAAGGAGAGCGCAAGAACCAGATTGGGATGCTCGTGAAGAGAGTGAGGAAACCTTCACCGACACCAAGGATGAAGGTGGAGAATGAAGGCCAACCGTCGTCAACCGCCAACCAACAAGGTAAGCAAGGTAAGAGAACTACGTGGACTTTGATTCCTCAATGCAATTGAGCATTAAGGATACGTAGGCACCTCAACTTAAATTTTAAATTTAAGTTGAGCTCAAGTCCTTTTCCTTTTATTTCTTTTTTTTTTTTCTAATTGTTTCAACTTTACTTTTAATATGTTTTTTGTAAATTATAATTTTGTATTTAAATTTTAAATTCAAGTGTATAGTTGTAGTATTGTTGTATTTTGTAACTTGTAATTGTAATTGTAATATTGTATTGTAGAAATTTACATTCAAAGTTTCAAATCAATAAAAATGCAATTCTTTATCGTTATCGATTCTCTTTGGATTTTACTATAGAATTTCAATAAAAGTTATAACTCTAAGATTTAATAACTCTTAAAAAAAAAAAAAAAAAAAATTGAGCGAGCCATGGCCGGAGCTCAGTCGAAAAGCGTGGTTATGCGCGAGAACGAACGGTGCTTAAGCCAGGTTCGGGAATGGATAACCGTATCCGGGCGATTACCGGTTCATGATCTCGGCGAACAGGCTAGCGGTTTTGAGCCGAAGTGGCCACCTCTGCTTCTTATATATTGAAAGACGAGGTCTCAGTGATTGTTATTTTTTAATCATTGTTCACATAACACTTATTAATACAATATTTTGTATGCATTACTTCGATTTATCAAATGGTGCAAGTTTTTCGTAATCCAAAAATCCTGATAACTTGGGTAGTGATGATAAATGTCTAGAGGTGCTAGTAATGTTATTGGAATGAATCATGTGATGAGAGAGTCCAGTTTGATGGGGTGCGTTGGAATGTTAACTTTTCTTAAATTGCTAACATACTAACTCATCAACGCGGTGTATTAAAAATGTCAACACAATCACATTAAAATGTCAACACAAAGTTGTGTAGATATTTTAATATAATGAGTTGACATGTTAAATATCAATGTTAGCACAATTAAAGTGACTGGGATTACTTGTAATTTGGGATTGAATGGGAAAGTCAATATTATTATATAGTGGATGATAATAATATTCTGTTTGGGTTTGTATTAAATTGGGGCTCAGTTTAATTAGTAAAAGTCAACAGGTTTGGCCTAAGTCCAACCTCCATGATCCCTAATCTGGCCCATCATCATTCTAATAAAAGGAGATTAGAAAGGAGATTTAATTAATTTTAACACATTAATTTTTGTGCTCCCCTGTGGGAGTGGACGAAAAATAGGTTTTTGAGAAAACTGATATTCTGTCTTCTTTCTATTCAAGCCCTTTTCGATTCTGACAAGCTTTGTCCACCCAAAGGTCATTATCTGAGTTCGGGATACAGATTAGAAGATTCGTGGTCGAGTACGAAGATCTTCATGTGGAGAAGGAGCAAGCAATCGTCGATTCTTTGGAGAATCAGATCGGTAACCCTAATCCGTAGGAAATTCATGAATTAGGGTTCTTATTCCTTGTTTGTGATTTATGTGCGTTCTTGTATGCAATTTTGATTGTTTAACATGTGGTTAATTGATCCCATAATCAGTCAAATAGATTGGATGCATGATTTATTTGTTTATGCATGATGAGAAGGAGAAGGTTGTCAAAACGCGTCAGCCGCCGACCCTTATAATAACTGTAACTCACATCAATCCACGCATCATTGATATCTTATTCCTGAAAAATATAAGTGGTTTATATGAGCCACAACTTAGTGCATATAAGCCTTACCTTTAATTTCACACACAAATATCAAACCCATTCTTTCATCAAAATATATCACCGGAAGTAATAAATATCATAAACAATTTAATATTCATATGCATATGCCTCTATGATCCTTTTAATATTCTGTTACTGAGCAAGCTTGGTATCTGCGGGATTCCATTGTATACGACTGCGGTTCCTTTTTAATTACTTTGACCTTTCCACGAAGGCTCCTCTTTGATTTGACCTTTCCACGAAAGCCCTCTTTGCATTTTGACCTTTCCACGAAGGCCCCTCTTTGCATATTTTCTTTGACCCGTAGGTCCATTATCATTGTATATGACCCGTAGGTCTTTTGCCATTGTATATCAGATCCAGAGCAAGACAGTCACATATCCTCTTTAATCTCATGACTCGAATAATTCCAATACCACGCATCAATCATATCTATTACACCAATTAAATACCCATATATTTCATCACTAATAATTCCAATACATATTCATTGCACAAAACACATATCCACATCATTTGCAACATCAATATCATACAACACATAACCATTTCAGGCTCACATCATATAATTCAAATATTCACTTCAATTTAACACATAGCAATCAATCACATAAAATATGTAAAATTAAAAGTGTGATTTATACACACCTGATTATGATAGATAAATTTATTGAGCTCCTGATTCCAACTCTTGATTTATAATCTCGATCCAACACTTTTCTCTTTACTTTTGTATTTTCTCTAAACTCTCTCAAACCCTTTTCCTCTTTCCAAATGATAAACAATATACATATTTATACACAAATATACGCCGGCTATTTTACTTACTCATACTAATTAAATTGAATGTCATAAGTGACAAGTGTCATATCCTTAGTTAAATATGCAACACGTAAACTACACAAATAATAATATAAGAAATGTAGTAATCAAAACGTACATAGAAATTTATTTAATGCATACAACTTTTTATCCAAATGCATACATATATATTATATTATAAGTACGTCTATAAGTACTAGTACTATATACACATGCACACATATTTAAATAATTATGGCATATATACACTAATTTAATTATATAGTATATACACACTCCTATTTAAAATTCTCATGAATCAAAACTATTTATATATATTCGACTATACCGGATCGATCATAACAATAAATATATTCTATATGACACACTTAATATCTCTGTAGTAAAAATGACAATTTAATATTCAATGACAATATAATTGGATAATATGCAAAATAATGCATGTTTCGGGTTGGGATGTCACAATTTCTGTCTGGGCCCAAAAGGAACTTAATATAAATAGGAGAATAAAGGAGACAGAAAAATAACACAACACATTATTATTTTTCTCAAAATTTTTGGCCCCCCCTTCATAGTGTTGGTCGAAATTTTCCTCTCCTCTTAGGAGTAGAATTTTTGTCTTCTTTATTTAAGTCCTACAATGTCCAGAGTGAGATCAGCCATGTGATATTGGGTACGGTTCGGGAATCGGAGAGAAGATCCATTGGTCCTGTATTCCAAAGCGTCCGTGGAAGTAGCTAGCCATCATCAATTCTTTGGAAAATTAATAAGGTATTATTTTCTGCTCCGTAGAAAAGCATATTTTAGGTTTTTAATATACTTAAAGCATGATTAATTCGAGTTATGAGCATGATACACGTGAGAATTACACGATTGTCTAAATAATCTGCTCAATAGATCTAATTATTATGTGATTTATTTGTTCGATTAATTATTAAATTATGAAATCGCAACCCGCTTCTGCTGCCATTAAGATGTTTTACAAATATTTAAATGCATAAGAAGTAAAAAAAGCCTGTCTTTTGCTTAGTAAACCGGTTGTGGCGGCGTGCTTTAAAAGATGCTGTAGATCTATGCAATGCTTTGCAAAAAAGAAAGAAGAATTTCACAACCTAGATAGACTTTGGCTACCTATCGTGAAAGGTTGCGATGTCAATCCCATTATTTAAGCCTTACTGAAATAAGATGGCGTTGGTGTGGTATAACCTTTGAATGGATCTAACTTGACAAGGCCGTGTCTTTATGCTATCTTGAAAGACTAGGTCTTGATAAAATACTATTTCTTAATCTACATACGCTAGCATTGAGCATATACGGTAGTGATTATGCACTACTTTGACTTATCAAATGGTGCGGGTTTTATAACCAATGAAATATCTTGATATGTTGGTGATAAAGTCGTATTCTAAGCCTTGGTTAGTGGTCCAGTATGTCGTGTAATGCATGTATTATCTGCAAAGCAGTTGCTCAAATGTGCAGGGAATAAAGTCAAATCGGTAGGAGAAGATTCGGGTGGCCCATGAAGAAAAGAGCGGCCCAGAAGGGTGCAATATGACCGGGATGCATGCCGGAGAAAAGGCTCGAGATGGAGAAGAAGGATAGGTGGGATGATCACAAACAAGGGCATAAAGGTCAAAACTTGAAGGAAGTCTACCCTAAAAGCAAGGGCAAGCCTCCCTATAAAAGAAGCCACTTGGAGAGAGAGAAGAGTTCGGCATTTAGTTCTCGGTTCAAAAATACACTTAGTAGAATTCTCTCTAGAAGATCAGTTCCTTCAGCATTGTCCAATCTCTCGTTCCTCGCCACAGCTATGGTCACTTGACGTCCAAGAGTCTGCCGGAGAAGTCATCGATCCACCGTTCCAGCCAGTTGTCGTAGTAGTATAGTAGTATCATCGCCCGGAGTGGCAAAACAATCGTTACTTTGCTTTCTAGTTTAATCTTTACCTGCTTTCATCGTTGGTTTGTTGCAAACACTCATCGTTGTTGCCTTTTGAAGTACTTTGTTATTTTCCAACGTTTACGTTATGAAGTTTCTATTTCGCATGTCACTTTGGTTCGAGTTTGCTTCATTCTGCCTAGGAAAATTAGATCTAGTTGTTGCTTTTAATTTCTAAGTGTTTTCTTATCTGTAGTTGTCGATCTGAAGTTGTAGTTATGTTCTAGTCTAATCTTCGTGCTTGAGTCTTCGTGTCTGCATTATAATCACCGCCTTGCATGTTAGTCAGTAGAAGTAAAATTGCAGTTTCACCGTTTATTTTAAGTTTGAGCATTTTAAATCAATGGATCTTGAGTTTGAGGTTATGAATCTGAGTTTAGTTATGGTGTTTGTGTTCATATGATTTTTGTTAATACTTGGTGAAGAAGAAAACGTCAAAATCAGCTTTAGTTGGACCACTTTACTTTTAAGTTGCTTTTGCTTTTGTTCCCTACTTTTCAGATTGTACCGTCCAGACCTGTTAGAGAGCCACCCAGCCATCAGATATGCCTTGTGGTCTAAATTTCCTCTTTTAGTAGCTGCCTACTTTTCACATGCCTCTGAGACACCTTGTCCCTTATTTCCACGAACACCACCACATGCCTGTTATTTTCACATCCTACTAGTCAGTAGAGTCCTCCTTTAATTCTTGCCTAGGTAAAATCTCAACCCAAGCGTGGTAGCTAAACAGAAAACACCCAGGAAAGTCACCGCAGTTATCTAAACATATCCATCCTCAAGTAGGATTCGACCCTTACCTCCACTATACTAATCGCATGAAGCTGGACTAAAGGAAAACTTGTTTGAAAGGGTTTAGGTCCATTCGGTCGTACTCAACGACTTCAAATTTGGAGTGGGAATCTTTTCTCGAGTGAGTTGGATACATTCCAAATAACATACGAAGGCTAAATAGAGAAAAGACCTAAAAAGCACCTTCAATTGGGTAGTGGTGATTAATATCTAGCGGTGCTAAGATTGCTATTATGTTGAATCACGCCGCGAGGTGAGTCTCGGTTGATAATGTCCTCAAGAGGAGCTTGAACAAGGTTTTATTATTCAAAAAACTGGCCAGTTGAAGTTTTTATCGCTCTATGAATAATAAATAAGTATTTTTTGCTAAGTCCACTCTTGGAATTAATAAGATGTTAATTAATTAAGTTCATAGCAGACATTAATTAATTAATGGACATTTATATCTTAAGCGTGGGAAATATATTATAATATAAATAATGGAAACCCGGATTACTTATAATTTCGGATTTGGATGGGGAGTGCAATATTACTATGTGGTGGCTGCTCGTAATATTTCAATATAAGCTTGTATTAAATTGTGGGTTCAATTTAATTAGTAAAAAACTAATTGGGGGAGCTCATATCTACAACCTTCCATATATCACTGACTGGGCCCAAATATGAACTTAATATAAATAGGAGAATAAATAAGACAGAATTAAGATTCAATTGAGAGGAAAATAGCGTCTACTTCAAAATAAGAGAGAGGGACGATTTTTTCTTGATTTTCTCCTCCTTGAGATTTTCAGCTCCTCCTCCGTGATGAATTTTCTGTCTTCTTTATTCGAATCCTAGTATTTTGAAGATCATCACGTGGAGAAGGTGCAAGCAATCGACGATTCTTTGCAGAATCAAATCGGTAACTCTAAACCGTAGAATTCATGTTTAGGATTTACCTTCTTGGAGCATGAATTATTTGCGTTCTAGCATGCAATTATCTGTTTAACATGTGAATTGATTAATCGCATAATCGGTCAAATAGATCCTTATCTGATTTATTTGTTTTGTACAAGTCTTCCGCTGTGTAAGGGGCACCAAACCCCAGCATCAACAACCTTGAAATCTTGCATAGTGGAATATTGGAGGCTTCGGCTAGGGTAGAGATATACAAAATTGTTGTGGATGTATCTTGAATGGAACCGGGTTTTGCGTTCTATACCGGGTTTCCTGATATCCCTATCAGGGCAAACAAAAACTACATAACACTTGTATCTGATGCCTTATCCAGGACTATCAGGGCAATCAAACGAAGCCTTAATGCAGAAACTTGCCACATCAATGCATTGCTTTTGATTATATACACGTTAATTTGCAATAGTGTGTCATTGTTATCCCCTAAAAAAATGAGACTTATTGCCTATGTTCATTTTAGAACTAATTATAGTTGATATTCTAATTATTTTATTTGATCTTCAAATTTCGTGAATAACTCATTGATTAAATGATCAAGATGATAAAAAAAATATTAATATATGTATTGATAGCAAATAAAAAGGATAGATGAAAGTAACTTATTAATTGATTTATTTAGATTGTAATAGTATTAGATTTTGAGCACTTTATAAAAAATTATTTAATTAAATATTAATGTCATTATTATTTTTTTAATAAAATTAAAGGTTGGATGAGAATAAATAACTTATTATTATATCTTAAGGATTTATGTTAAAATGACAACACTTTTTAAAGTGACACCGTGACACCATATATATAGCAATCTATAAATCTATAATCTATAAATATATAAAGCCACAGTTTTTTCAGGCTAAATTTTCCCGCTCAACTTGATAAAATATGGCTGAAACATACATTAACTTCTCAGTATGGTAGAATATTATAGTCAAGCCATTACTTGAATATTCATTGGATAATAAGCCATATCAAATCAGCTTTGTTGGAAGGAGGTGGAATGATTAAATAAACTATGTCTCCCTCTTTATATCTCGAGCTCGTGGTCCATGTGGAAGTGAGAGGAAATTTTTGAGTTGATATATGTCATAAGAGATGCAGTCACATCAAGACTGAGTTGGCATATTCCATAACAGAGGCGGTCATTTCAATTTTTAAATCTATCAAATAAAAAACTGATCTTAAGATTGAAATATGGTGAACAATTTTACATATAAGTAAATAAGACAAAAGCTACTGTATTATCCATCATGTAAAATGGTTTACCAGAGAAGTTTTAAAAGTCTATAAATATGAAACTGGGGAATTTCTATTAACATAATTTCACAATCTAATTCAGTTTCTCTCTCAATTTTACATGTTTAGTAAACATGTTCTTATTCACAACATTCATCGCCTTTCAATTTTCATCAGTTTAGTCACAAAATTTCTGAATAGCCGTTTAACAATTACTCTCATAAACTCTACTACTCCTATCTTAGAATGACATTTTACCTTTTGCAGAAAGGAAGGTGAAAGAAATAAGTTGAGAAGAGAAGAATCCATCAGAATGCAAGCAGTACGTCATAAATTATGATGGCAAAGCAAGTTTAATTATTAATATTGCAAAAAATAGAAGTGGGCCAAAAGAGATAAGAACAGAGGATATACAGGTAAGATATTTGCTTAAACCAAATCATATCACATTAAGAAGAGGATGTACTCATTTTATAGCTATTGATATAAATGTTGGTGAGCCTCAACTCATGAACATATCAAAGAAGGCATTTTAGAACCTTATATGCACTAATTAAGACCATATCTATAATTTTCTTCCAGAATGATAAAGAATAACATCAATGAAGAAGAGAGAGCAACAACTGAAGACCCAACAACAGCGCAGCCATTGCAGAAGTGGCAAAAGTGGCAAGTAACAGAAAAAACTCATACAACATTTATAAAAAATAGTAGTACTATTAAATTGTGATATTTTGTTTGACAAAATGGACAAATGCCGGTATTGCCGTGTTGGTGTAAAATAAAAGCTCTTAAAAGGCGATGTAAAAGAACAAAAAATGGTTCATAACAAAAGTCTCCAATTTGATTTTTCTGGGGAATTTGCGGTAAAATCAAAACAACGAGATGTAGTGTTTTAGCCAACACTACAATTCTTGTGCATTTTCGACCGATGAAATGGTAATATGAGGACAACTTGAATAGTGAATGATGAAGAATGTCTATTGTTAAAAAAATTACAATTTCAGATAAATATTTGGTGACCAAGTAGAGAGTATGCGGTGGTTTTGTGACTTTTGTCTGCTGCTTGGGCGGAAGAATAAGCGGGTGAGGAATTCTGTGTGTACAATATCAAACCCTAGAGTTGAACTTGAGCCAATATTTGGGCTTATAAATTGTTTGGATTATGTTATAGTAGCAGTATAGAGTTATTCCAATGAGGAGGAAAAATATATTACACGGTACTTCATATTTTTAAGTGGAATCTTTTTTCGAAATTTTTCTCTCTAATCAAATTATTATGGAAGATAAAACTATGACAGCCATAAAATCTATTTACTTTTTATCGAATTTAAGTTTTATAATTTCTACTTCAAATTAAATTTAATACATTTTCAATAGTCGAGCCTAAGAAAAAATGCATAATTACACTAATAAGATTAATTTATTATGTGCAATTTAAATCTGTAACACAATAATTTAATATAGAAACCTATATCTATATCTATACTATACTACTTAATATACTGTGGCAATTGTTGAAATGACATTTTTGCTCAATTGAAGGCAAAATAGAAAGCGGACTGTGTAAATTGTAATGCAATAAATCTATGCAACCAAATTTTGTACAACCAAAAATTGATTTATTTGAGAATAAAAGTAATTTATTTATGCATTTAATTAAAAAATATAGACATATATATAGTACAGGGAACGTGCATAATATTATGGTATTTGTGTATAATTTTTGAATATTTTTTTAACCATAAAATGTAATTAATACATACTTTAATTAAAATTTGAAAAATAATGGAGAACTAATTCAAATATAAAAATAAAAAATTGAAAATGAGGCCAAAGACTAATAAAGTGTTTTTAATTTGTTAACTAACTATATTTATTATTTTAATATTTAATTAACACCTCAAAATTACTAATATAATCTTATTTTGGTTGTACAAAATTTGATTGTTTATCATTACTCATTGTAATGGATGCTGGAGTATCCTTTAGTTCCTCTCTTTATATTGATTCTTCCAAAATATTCAAAGACAAGAAAATAATACCTCCGTCCACTAAAATTTGTCCTACTTTAACTCGGCACGGGTTTTAAGAAATATAATGGAAGTGCGTTGAAAAAGTTAATGGATTGTGAGTCCTACTTTTATATATTAATTTTATAATAAAATATGAGTAGGAATGAGTTAGTGGAATATGAGGTCCACTACAAAAAATGATAAAAGTGAAATGAGACAAATTTTTGGGAACGGATGAAAATGAAAAAATGGGACAAATTTTGGTGGATGGAGGTAGTAATTAATTATAAAGATAAAGAAAGAGAGAGCTCATATAAGTTTCAAAACTCTACTAATACTGTAGAATGCAAATAGGAATTCAACAAAATAATTCAAAACAGAAACAAAATGAAATATTATTAGATTAAACCAAACCTGAATACTTATCACCCAAGAAATTCAAAGCAAATCCAGCCACACATCACAGCGAAGCAGACGAAGCAGGTAGTTGGAAGCAGACGACAATGGCGCAACGAGTAAATATATTGAATTTATTTATATTTATAAATTTATATGTAAGTTTAATTATATCTATATTCAAATTACTAAAATTAGTATGTATAGTTATAATTGAGTTAATTTGGATTTATTCTACTGGGATAGTGTTATATACTCTACAACTTTGGATCATATTCCATCCATTTCAATAAATATGAAACATTTATATTTATATTTATAAATTTAGGGTAGTGATAAAATGTACACTTATATATTGTACAAACTCAAAACTCCTCATCATAGCTTCAACACAGTTTCAATACAATATCAACACAATGTAAAATTTTAAGATTTTAATGTCAACACAATATCAACACAGCATCAATCATTGACTACCATTGAAATTTTGTTGACATTTTTCCGTTGATGTTTTTTTTTATCCGTTGACATTTTTCAATGGTCCAGATTATAGTTTTGAGTTTGTACAATATTTAGAGTTTTCATTTGCTCACATTTCTATAAATTTATATGTAAATTTAATTATATCTATATTCAAATTACTAAAATTAGTATGTATAGTTATAATTGAGTTGATTTGGATTTATTATACTTGGATAGTGTTATATACTCTACAACTTTGGATCATATTCCCTCCGTTTCGATAAATATGAAACATTTGCTTTTGACATGAGATTTAATGTTAATGTTAATGTTAATGTGGTGTTGTTTTGTAAGTTAAAGAGAGAGAGAGTAAAGTAAGAGAGAGACAAATAGATATAAAATTATTTTTATTTTAGGAAATGTTTCATTTTTAATGGGACAATCTAAAAAGAAAAACGTTTCACTTTTAATGGGACAGAATGAGTATTTCTTTTTTTATGCTTCTCAAAATATTATATTTATGAATATTATCATGTATTGAATTTAATTTGAGAAAAAGCGAATTTATTAATTGTGGAAAAACTTACTTGAGTATTCATTTGCTCAGGTCGGCTTAATCTAATATGTGACATATGAAAGTTATGACATCATAAGTTAAATACTAATAATTTATAATTTAAAATAAATATTGAGATGAACATATGATAATATGGTGTCATGTAGGACATTAATTAAAAATAAATACTCCCTCTGTCCCGCTTTAAGAGTCTCGATTGAGTCGGACACATGTTTTAAGAAAGTGTATGAGTGTATGAGTGTATGATAAATAAATATTGTGGTGGATGATGGGACCCACTTTTTTAATTGAGTGTGTAATAAATAAATATTGTAGTGGATGTTGGGACCCACTTTTAACATTTTTTTTATTTACTTTGTAGGCATTTTGTATTAGTTTATCTCAACCGGGACTCCTAAAGCGGGACGCCTTAAATTGATCAAACGGGACTCCTAAAGCGGGATGCCCGAAATTGATCAAACGGGACTCCTAAAGCGGGATGGGGGAGTATCATATACACAGAAGAAATACGTTAGATGAAATGTCATATTATTTAATTGTGTTATAAATATTTTTCTAAGTATATTATGGTTCACTAAAATACGATTATGTAAAATAATTTATTTTGGTGACAAGATTTTGATATTCACCATATGACATGTAAAATTATTAAATTGTTTATTTATTCAAACTATATGTTTTTTTTCTCTTTGATACTTAGTCGCGTCTTTTATGTGTATATATTATTACACTTAACTCATACTCTTTGATCATTAGTCATATCTTTTCTTTGTCATTTGTTTTATTTAATTTTATTCCACTCATATCAGAAATAAAAACTGTATAAAATTGTTTGCCGAATCTGAAATGTTTCATTTAGAGTAGGTTGAGAGAAGTACATATTTTTTTTTGTTATTGTTTATAATATTTTTAATTATTTATAATATTATGAATACTTATTTTAATTAACACATATTTTTAACTCTAATCATCATTATACTCTCTTTATCCTCTTTTTATTTTATTCCACTTATCTTAGAATTTCTCTTCATTATTTGAAAGTCTTATGTCCCGTGCATAGCACGGGTGATAATACTAGTATTACAAACGTTACACAACAATATTATAAACGTTACACAACAATCTATAGATTATTGTATAATGTGTCGGATATTGTTGGCCGAGAAAAATTGTTGTATAAGGTGTAGCATATTGCTAGCCGTCTTTTTTGGTTTTTTTTGCCACGTGACAGCTTATTATTCGTCCACATGTACAAATGATTGGCTAGGAATGTGGTATGGTGTTATTTTAAGAGGTGGGGCACCCTAACACTCCTCATATCTTAAGTATAGTAAAAAATTATTTAATTAAACAATAATATCATTAAGATTTCTCTAATAAATTAAAATGTTGGATAAAAATAAATAGCTAATTTGAATTTTCTATTTTGCAACATTAGATCTCAATCAAGATTAAGTCATTAGTATTTCTCGATGAGAAAATTTACTGTTGATCTATTTTTTTTTATATATATTAGAACTGAAGTAAATTAAAATATTTATGTAAACAAATAATAATATCAGTTGTATTTCTCTAATAAGTCAAAAAGTTGTGTGATAATAAACTACCATTATTAGATATCAAGAACATTAAGAAACTACTATATCATCTAATCAAATCACTAATTGATGTATTTTTTTTTCCAACATTAGATTTCAATCAAGACTTATGTCATAGTATTTTTTCGTACTAACCAAATAGTTGGATGAGAATAATTCATTAATTAAACTATATATTTGTAACATTATATCTCATTTAATACTAATGTCAAAATTTCATATTTAATTTGAATTGAATTACTATAATTGAATATTTGATTTAATTAAACAATTGTGTTTAATTCTAAATTCAACATGATAAATTTAGTTGAATAAGTAAGTTGGACTTTAGATTCAATTTAACTTGTATTAATCTTGAATTCATTTAATCTGAAATATAGTAAAATTATTGAATATTTTGATTTTTGATTCGATTGATCTATCTTAACCACAATAAAAATCAATTCAATCCAATTAACTTAAAATAAATTAATAATTTCATAATAATTTAGAAAAATATAAAAGTTTTAATTTAAATATTTGTATATTAGCTTAAAAACGCAAAACATAATTAAAGAAAATATATGAGAATTAGAGTAAAAAAATTAAGAGCGAATACATTTATCCTCAACTATGATACTATTAAATAATTATTGAAATTGTAAAATATAAAATCGACCATATATATATAATTAACTTTTAGTATATCATCCAACTAATCGGTGGGGATTGACTCAATATCCTTGTTTACTTGACATATTAACCGAAAAAATGCGAAACATATTAAATTAGATAGTACTCCATATGATAGTCTTAAAATAATTCAATTGCAAATAGTCATTACTCATTCGTATCCAACTATTTTATTATTAAATAGTTTTTAAAAATGTACACAATAAAAGTAACATGATTTGCATATATACTTAACTTATTAGTATTTTTATCCACTAAGCGACAATAATTCACTATAGGGATGTCAATCGGGCTAGTCCGTTCGGGTTCGGGTCAGCCCACTCGGGTCGCCGGGCTATTTGGATGCGGGCCATTCGGGTTATGAATTTTTCGGGTCATAAATTTTCAACCCTAACCCTAACCCGTCGGGTTTTGGGGCTAACCCATCGGGCTATTCGGGCCTAAAAGCTTTCGAAAATAATCTCCTATATAAAATTTTCTTCTATAAAATGATTTTAAATTTTAGATATTTTTTTCTTTTTAGTTTAGAATCATATAAAATTTTCAACTACAATATAAATTAAAGTTTGTGTTCGTGTCATTATTATGGCATTGTTCGTAATTAATTCTTTATGAAAATTAAAAATCATATCTTACATAAATCATTATTAAAATGATAAATATATTAAGATTTTGATGGGTTAGTTCTTAATTTTGTCTTGATTGACTTTGGTGGTGGTAAGACAGATGATGAGACGGTGCAATAATGAGTTGAGATGGAACTTGAAAGCTAATATTGTGGGATCGAGTGGAAAAGTGTAGAATGAAGATTGAGGATTCAAAAATATAAAAAACCCTTAAAACTTAATATTTTATAATTAAAACTCACAACCCATCGGGCCGACCCGCAACCCGTTCGGGCCAACCCGTTTAACCCGCCAACCCATTCGGGCCAACCCGTTTAGCCCGTTTTGTATTCGGGTAATAAAATTACAGCCCTAACCCGCTCATATTACCGGGTTGTTCGGGCCGGCCCACGGGTTTCGGGTTGAATTGACATCCCTAATTCACTATTTCACTCTATTTTCTTTTGTATTCGACATCTTGACTTAAAATTGCAAAAGGTAATTAGATTGGATATATATGATAGTTGAAAAAAATATAGTTATATAGTATTGGTTAAAAAATAATAAACTGAAAATAGTTATTTATATCTAATTATTTTATTATTATTAAATAATTTTAAAAATTATAAATTATAATATCAACCACATTTATATATAGTTAAGTTATTAGTAACATTTCCCAGACTATTTGATTTTTATTAAATGATTTCATTCTGTACTAGCTATATATACATGTTTACTTAAAATTCACAAATCATAATTAATTGGATGTATGATAGTAAAAAAAATTGGGAATAATCATTTGTATCCAACTATTTAATTATTAAGTAATTTTAAAATTTATAAACATAAAATTGACCACTTGTATATATATTTAAAGAAGATATAATAATTAATATTTCCTTACTACAAACATACTCATCATTAAGAGTAAATTAAAATTAAAAAATATTCACATATCTATTTTTGGATATTTAATAGTTAAATATTAATAATTCTAGAATGTTTAAAAAATAGTAAAAACATATTATGTAAATATGTACTATATGGTGTAATACAATATTTTACCTAAATTTTACCTAATGAAAAAGTAAAAAAATTATGTATCGTCATTTGATTATGATAGTTTAAGTAATAGAAAAGATTTATTCCCATTTAAATACTATGAACAATATTTCATCTAAAATTTGATGCGAATCTTTTTTTATAACAGTGGTTATTTTTTAGAAATGAATCAATTGCATATTTTACTTCTTAAAATGAACTTTCCCCTACAATTGTAGAGGGGCAAATTAATCATACAAATATGTATAAATAAGAAAACTGATTTTAAACAAAATGGTGTTATCTTATTCAAAATTGAAGATTACAAACTGAAAATCCTATTATAATATAGGAATGAATATGGATAGGAGAAAAACAGACGCCATATACAGGAGTAAATGGGAGAGAGGGAAAACTAGGCGCTATTTTTGGGGAAAGAAAGAATAAGTTTGTAAGCTTTAGTAAAGGATAAAAGGGTAAACTTAATTGATAGAAAACCAGAAATTATATATAAGAGCACTCCCAATGGTGCCAGCTAAAAGTCGGCATTTTTTCGCGTCTATCGCCGAGTTATCGCCGACCAATGGGAGAGGTCGGCGATAATTCGGCGATTTTTCCTCCCGTTTTATCGCCAACCGGCGAAAAATCGCCGGATTATCGCCGAATTATCGCCGACCACTGTGGGCGATAAATATATATATATATATATATATATATATATATAGAGTAGTGATATGTGGCAAATGCCCCTTAAGTATATAACTAGAGAACAAATCACAGCCACAAGATTAAGAAAATCAAGGGCTAGTTTTAACACATGTGATTTTCGAATTTAAAGGAGAAATCAGTTCACTCTAACACAAATTTACTTCACCATACAAGGCGGGGGTATAATGGACATTTCACTAATAAAATTAGGTTAACAATTTTAATTACGCAAATCAATCGATCCCGCCTTCACTGTTCTTCCCGTCGTCTCCATCCATCGCCGCCGTCTTCTCGTTCCTGCAATCGCCGCCGTCTTCTCGTTCCTGCAATCGCCGCCGTTTCCATCCATCGCGTCTGCAATCGCCGTCGCCTTCATCCATAGTCGAACAATGAATCCAAATCAGAAAGATTTTTCAACATGCAAGTTGTTCTACTAGTTTATGATTTAGATTT
>NW_025952686.1:0-1019 GCF_023119035.1 Salvia hispanica | reverse complement strand
AAACCCTAAACCCTAAACCCTAAACCCTAAACCCTAAACCCTAAACCCTAAACCCTAAACCCTAAACCCTAAACCCTAAACCCTCTGATATCTCCTAGTTATGCTTTAGATGGCCAAGCACGGCTTCTTCCTCCATTAATAACCGGCGAATCGGAGGTGGCACAATGGCAGAGTAGCAGAGGAGTTGCGCCGCCGCAAAACAAAGTGTAGAAGGATAGGCGAAAAATGGGCTACAAAAAGGGGAAATATAAAAAATGCACCCATTTTACCTCACGCCGTATTTATATCTATATATATATCCTTAAAAAGTATGGTTTTTTTTTTTTTTTTTTTTTTTTGGGGGGGGGGGGATTTCAATGAATAGCTCCAATTTTCAAATTAAAGTTTGAGAGGGAATTTGTAAGCACCAAAAATTTGGCGGAGGTCGTCGTTGGAAACAGAAGCATCCAAATTGAACACCACTTAAAGTTCCCTGATTCACGTCTTTTTCAAATGGATTGTCCTGTACATGAGGTATAAACAATTGAGCAAAACACATAGAGCGAAAACCAAGAGAAGACACACGGGTTCAGACCTTTGGAATTGAAATATGGATGTCGAGTTTCCTTCACCTCAGGGGCTTATTTTGTAAGCCACGCATTGCACTTCGAGCAGCTCTGATGTCATAGTAAGATATCATCACAAATCCCCTATGCTTACATGCAGTATAAAGAGTTCTGATATCTCCATATTGCCACGAGCAAAAAGAAAAAGTAGAGCACAAATTAGTAATTTGATATGTAGTCATAATATAGTGCGAGTTTAAGTAGTTTATAACTACTGGTGCAAATTCAAAAGGGAAACAGAGAGCAATATTTGAACACAATGAAGTGCTATAAAACTGATCATATATATAGCACGAAAGAGAGAAATGAAGAAAACAAACAAAATAAAAGCTGAAAACTGAATCTGAATCTTGTTAACCATACCTCAAAGAGAGACTTCAGTTCAGAATCTTCCACATTACTGTTGATATTACG